>NW_027466451.1:4427500-4577500 GCF_050575085.1 Anarhichas minor | reverse complement strand
CACAACAAACCTTTGCCCCACATGGTCTTTAGTGGTCGCCTGTCTGGAACATGAACACAGGTCATATTTAGCTATTTGAACAAGAAGTGATGCTGGGTCATTTCCATGGGAGGACAGTCTCAAAGAAACACACTCCTCCCCTGCAGGTAGAAACTCATGTCTCACAGTAGGACAAGGTCCTAAAACTAATGAACATGTCCAGACACACAACTAAACAAAGTCCATCACTTATTAATGATCTTGGAAAATTAGCGAGAAATGTTCCTTCTTGTTTTTAAACATTGCCCATCAGTTGTTAGTGTCCATCAGTACATTTCTGTTACGTTGTGAGCCAGTTTTCTGTTGTATGGTAAATGTGTTTCTTTACTTGTGTTCTATCTATTTGCAGTTCTCTTTATTTTTGGTATGTGTTGTCAAAGTTGATAGATAGATAGATGGCAGGAGGTTCATCGACTCCAGTACGACTGTGGTCAGCAGCAGCAGTGCAGGTGCAAGTTTAAATGACTACACGATAATAATCGATGGCCTTGAATCTTTTTTAAACGTATATAAGATACAAAAGCCAGTGTCAGCGGGGGACAAACAATATGTTTTATTTTCCAAAAATGTCATATTTAGTCATTTATGTCCGTCACCTTTTTTTGATTCTAGTGCATCCTTATTATTTTACTTCCTGTCTGAAGACGTTCATCTCTGGAAAAACTGTTTCTTTTCTCAATAAATGTATTTTTAGGACTCAGTGATGAACAGAAATGTCTTGATGAACATGAAGATTTTTGCAATGTGTTTTCAACCCTATTTACATTATTCTTTATAAATACATTTTTCTTATTCATATATATGGTAGAAAACTGAGCGTTGATAGTGAAACCCCTTTAGATCTTTTGATTTACAGCAGCCCCACTTCACTGCTCTCACTCTGTGTGTGTGTCTGTGTGTATGATTTATTAATATCCCGTTGAGAGGTTTATAAATCTGCAATATGCTTTCCCCCACAGAGCCATTAACAGACAATAGACAATTGATTCAGTGTAAATCCCTACTTAACCTGCACAGTGTCACAGCCCAGACTGTGGTCTGCTGCTGCTGAGAAACATGTCAGAGCTGCAACATGTTGATCAGCAGACACAAAAACCTACAGACAGGCCGGTCTGCAGCTCCATCCTTGTCACTTTCAACAGTGTTCGTCTCCCTCTGCGTTGAAGCTGGAATTTGACTGCAGTGGTTAACGAACAGAGTTAAAGAATTCAAGCTAAAGCAACAAAGGATGGTGTGTGACTTTTGGGGTCTGCAATTTCCTGATAGTTCTTTAAAAATAATATTTAGGAGTTACAGTAAATAGTATTTGTGAATCAGCCCATATCAATGAAGTAAAATGTGTTGCTCAGATTGAATTCGATTAAATTGAAACATCATCTATCTGAAATGTATATACAGTATATATCAGTGGTGGGCCGTCAGGGCCTGCAAGGCCTTCTCTGCTGGCCTAAACACAATCACAAAGTTAGAGCTATTTTATAATTTAATATTTTTTCTTAAATACACTACATGTATTATAATTTATATAAATATGTTTCCCATTATCTTATGTTCTCATTGCACAGCTACTGTCTTCCTCTGTTGCTCTGCTTCCAGTGCAGCTTGTTTTAAGCAGAGCTTTTATCCAATCAGATCTCACCTCTGTGTCTCTAGGTAAGAAGAGAGGCCCGAGGCCTGCAGACTCACAAGTGCATCCATGTGCAGTTTAAGTGAATGGGGACGATATTGTTGATTGTCACAGTGTTCAACCAATCAGATCTTTAGTTTGACATGTTGGGCGTATTCTTTGACGTGTCAGCGCCTGCTAGCTGGCCTACAAGTACGTCAGCATTACATGCAGCTCAGTTTTAAGGTGCAGCTCTGCAGTGAGGTGCAGAGTGTGCTGTGATTGGTCAGTGGGCGAGCACGTGACTATCGTGAAACGAAACTTAACAGCAGATGCTTAGTCGGCATTGTGAATCACATCACGTGATGCAGCTCAGCTAATCAAATATGGGCATTCTGACAAGTTTCCTGACTCGAGTGAGATGTACCACACACCGTGACACGGGGCTGAGACGAGGAAAGACGTTGCAGAGCAGTACGTCTAATGTTTTAGTTGTGAAAGTAAAATCATAAGACGAACTCTTTGGGCCGCGGCTTGTCATTAAGGAATGATGGTGGGTCCCACAGCCAGACCAGCTGAGATCAACTGTCCTACATGAGCACAGAAAACATTATATTTTCCTGAATTTAAGCTTCTGCATTTTCCAAATGCTCTAGTATTATTCAAAGGTATCGTAAGCCTCGTACCGAACAGTTTAATATGAATACGTACAGCCTTAAAAATGAATAATAGCTGCGGCGCAATCATGTGGTTATAAGGTGGTATTTCAGCTGCAGGACAGCAGTGAAGGCCTAGGTATAAAATGCACGGCCCGCCACTGGTATATATATACGTATATATATATGTGTGTGTGTCTGCAGGTTGTCCTGCACTTGAAAAACATAACGCGTGGTAATTTTAGTGGAAAAAGGGTATATGAGGTCACGTATGACATCAGCGTAGACATGGGTCAATCCAATGGGGGTCAGGCCAATGGCATCAAAGCATCACTTAACATTGTTGTAATAACCATGGATTGATGACTGAACAGGCCCAGGGGCCCAAAGAGTCAGAATATCAACAAATAGACACAAAGCAACCACAAAGAGACGCAAAGCAACCACAAAGAGACGCAAAACAACTACAAAGACACACAAAACTACTACAAAGAGACACGAAACAACTACAAAGAGATACAAAACTACTACAAAGAGACATGAAACAACTACAAAGAGACGCAAAACAACTACAAAGAGACACAAAACTACTACAAAGACACACAAAACTACTACAAAGAGACACAAAACAACTACAAAGAGACACAAAACAACTACAAAGAGACACGAAACAACTACAAAGAGACGCAAAACAACTACAAAGAGACGCAAAACAACTACAAAGAGACGCAAAACAACTACAAAGAGACACAAAACAACTACAAAGAGCAAAAAACACGGACAAAAAAAGAAAAATGACAAAAGGACTAAACCATTACAGAGTTACAAAACAACTACAAATAGACACAAAGGGACAACAAAGGGACATAAAATGACCACAGAGAGATTCATGAGGACGACAAAGAGACATAAAACATAGGAGAGGTAGGGACGCCCAAGGGTCCATGGTATTAACTAATAAAATGAAATGTTTTAACATGCTTTTCACGTCTCTAGAAACCAGATTTGAACATTTAAAAAAATGTAGCATGTACTGTATAGAAGAAAATATCTTCATAAGAACACATAAACTACATGTTTGTGGCTTGAGATACTTTTCTCTCTTCATCTCCTCTAGCATGTGTTCCTTGCTGTACGCCTCCCTCTTACCTCATATGTGCCTGATCAGTGTGGCCTTTCAGTTCATTTTCATCACCACTCACTTTTTCTGTTTTAAATTGAATCATTATTTGAATCACCATAGAGCAGTAAACCAATTGCTGAAAACCTTTTTTTTTTACTGTGTGTGTGTGTAGGTCACAGTGGAGTAAACCAGCTGGGAGGTGTGTTTGTGAATGGGAGACCTTTACCTGATTCTACCAGGCAGAAGATAGTGGAGCTGGCACACAGTGGAGCTCGACCTTGTGACATATCCAGAATACTGCAGGTAATCTCATCATGCTTAGAGTTGATCCTCTCAGAGGTGGCACTAACAGTGGTAGTAGATACCTCGCAGTAGAAATGTTACAATGAGTTAGAGGTTTGGTGTTCAGCATCCAGGTGCACATTGTATGTCAATGTCCTCCCAAGAAAAATAGCGCATGAGTGCATTCATTTCCTGAAATGTCGACTCATGACCACAGTTATAACACACAAGGAACAAGGTGGGAGGTGGCATGCCTCGTAGCAAGGGACCTACAGAGGTCTGGTCAGCCCACTTCTTTCTCACTCCACACCCCCAGATTTGTTTTTTCAAACTCAAACAAGCCTCAACCAACATTGACTTGAGTGACATCACTTGAGGCAATTTAGCTGATTTTGCACTGCTCCCTAGGCTTCATACAACTTTTTCACACATGCAGTAGGACTCTCCAAAACCTGTATACACATATTGAGGTTTTTAACCATTGCTGTGATCGTTCCTTAGATCATTTACCAAACAGAAACTTCTTGGATGCCAGTATTTATATTTGCCCCAGTTATGAATAACGTGTGTGATGTGTGCTGTTTTTGTGTCCAGGTGTCGAACGGCTGTGTGAGTAAGATCTTGGGACGGTATTACGAGACAGGTTCGATCCGTCCTCGGGCCATAGGAGGGAGTAAACCCAGGGTGGCCACTACAGAGGTGGTGGGGAAGATTGCTCACTACAAGAGGGAGTGTCCGTCCATCTTCGCCTGGGAGATCAGAGACCGACTGCTGGCAGAGGGAGTCTGCACCAACGACAATATTCCCAGTGTAAGAACCTTCTGTTCTTCAGCCAAGTCATGGCAGTCAGAGGTTTGAGCAAGGAAAGCTAGACTATAGCAAAACATTGTACATAATAGCTGATGTATTTGTTATTGTACACTATTACAGCAAGCTTGCAGGTTGGATTGGTTTAATTCAGAGGTAGCCAACACGGTGCCCGCGGGCACCCTGTCGCCCGCAGGGACCACGTGAGTCGCTCGCAAGGCATGTTCTAAAAATAGCACTAGTCACCATGGAGCTCCATCTACAATTGTAGTTGCTGTTCTTTTTTAATCAAAAACGCTTGCATTAGTGTAGATTTTAAAATGACAATATTTCTTGTCATAAGAGAGTTGGGTACCCGGAGGCGCACGGCGGACAGCCAGGACGAGGCCGCCGCACCGCACTAGGTTTTCAGGTTCCGAATGGCGGGCGCTTCCCGTTGGCGCCAGACGCGCGCCGCGAGTGCACCCCTTCATCAGGTCCGTAAATCCTCAGAACAGTCCGCGGGGCAACAACTCAGGGGTGGCGGGGGTAGAGGCGAGGCAACGCAATCCGACCGAAAAGGCCCAGACTAGAGGTTTGAACGCCTCGGAGGGTTGGATCCCCCGCTCGGCTATAGACGAGACTTTTCACTAGTTTCTTCGTTGAGAAAAAGGTACCATTGGAAAAGCTGGTGTCGGTGATAACAGACGGGGCTCCCGCGATGACGGGCCGGCATGCAGGCTTCATTGCGCAATGTAAAGGTGACCCAGACTTCGCAACATGTCTACATTACCACTGCATCATTCACCAGCAGGCGCTATGTGCAAAAGTAACCGGCTTTGATCATGTGATGATACAAAAATATCAGAGATGTGATACCTCTGACTTTCAAATGTTGAAACAGATTAACAGAAATAAAAGTTGCATGTTTAAATATATATGTGTAGATACCATCATTGTTGTGGAAATCATTATTAATAATTATTGTGAGGAATAATTAACTGGCATGTGATCAAACTGTCTCTTCACATATATTATTATTATTAAGGTGATCTGTGCAACTTTGTTATTCAGGAAGTTTGTATCAAATAAGTAGCCCTTCGTACTACTCTGTACCCTTGAAGTAGCTCTCCGTTTAAAAAAGGTTGGTGACCCCTGGTTTAATTGGTATAATAGTTTGTTGGAGTGGGCAGATGCAGTCTTAAAAACCCAAATACCCAGCGTAACAGAAGTTAGAGCGTCTTTAACTTCTGTACTGTGAGGATTCCCCAATGAAACGGAATATTTGAGCAGTGTACAGTTACAAAAAGGATTTGAATCAAATCTTTTGCATTTGATTGGACCGCTACAAAGTGGGCGGGCTTGATTGATGGATGGAGGTCATGATATTATTGATTGAAATTGGTTGGTAGTAGTTTACGTAAGCACACGTCATATTTGGTTTGACAGGAACAAAAGACAACTGGATTTTAAATATAGAAATATGAAGAAATAGATTTTTTACATATATTGTTAAATATAACCGGGAATGTGATCTCAAAAGGGTTAAAATGGCATTTTTCATTTCATCTTGACTTTAAATTGCATATCAAAAGTGAATGCCAATTTGCTTTTCACTAAAATCAAAACCAAGCAATTGAGGAAAAAAACAATACTTTACAATTTTCTGCTTTTTCCGTGTAAAACAAATGATACCTTTGTTATACCTCTTCACACTGGTTGAAAGTTCTGTATGTGGAACAGTTAGCCTAACCTATAGTAACTCAATTCATGAATGGATATGGACTTAAAAAAGTGAAAAGAAGCAAAATAGACCTGTAACCTTTTTACATACTGATGGCTGGTACAAAATTACAAATTGTATTTTAAATATTTATAATGTCACTAAGTAATGTGAAGAAATAAACAGAGTATCCAGTTTACTGAAATGGTTCTTGGACAAACACTCCCTGACTGAACTTTGCCGTTGAAGCAACCTGTCAATCACTGTGTAGCCCCGCCCTAAAGCATCCCCTGCTTTATGGTCTGTTTGACTCTAAATGGACCATAATGTACTAAATGAACATAATGCTGTATTGAAGAAGACTTGAAACTAGAGATTGAGACCATAAACTCATGTTTACAATGTTTACTGAGGTAATAAATCAAGAGAGAAGTAGAGTCATTTTCTCATAGACTTCTATACAACCAGAGGAGTCGCCCCCTGGTGGACACTAGAGAGAATGCAAGTTCAAGGCATGTCCACATTTGCATCACTTTGCAGAACATGAAGTTGCCGCCTGGTGGAAAGTCTAATGTAAAATGAATTATGACATGTAAAAATGAAAAGGTGGAGACACCAACATGACTGATGCTCTTTAATTGGACATGATGAGGCTGGCTGTTTCTGCCTTACATATCCACCAAAATTGTTGCTCTTAAATATTCACGTTTTTGCACTCATCACCAGGTTTCATCAATAAATCGAGTGCTCAGGAACCTGGCCAGTGATAAGCAGCAAATGGGCACAGTGGGAGCTGAAGGGATGTTTGACAAACTCAAGATGCTCAATGGACAAACCACCTGGGGAGGACGCTCGGGGTGGTACGCTGGAACTACACTCACTACCACTGGTAAGACACTAACTCCACTACTACTACTACTACTACAGTGCTGATGGAGACAGGAGTGAGGGCTAGGTGTGAGCGTGGCTGATTACAGATGAGCCGAAATCAAGAGGCCAGAGATAATAGGAACTAACCATTGTGGCTGAAACAACGATCTGTCACCGGATGAGAGAAGAGATGGGGCTGTTTTCATACAGCTTTGGTAGATACGCCTACAGAAGTTAACGTCCTGTAATTCATAAATATCCCGCAAAATCAATGTGTTAGCCACAAAATCATGATCAAGGTAGTACAAAGACCACAAAAAGGGGAGGGGAGGTGGACGAGTCAAACAAAAAACAGTCTTTAACCCAGGAGACTGCTGTGTGAAATGAGAAGTCAACATTGATTTATTTGTCACATAACTTCCGTACTTAAGTAATTATTTTAACCCAAACCAGGATCCTTTCCTAAACCTAATTAAGTAGTTTTGTTGCTAAACCTAACTAAGTATTGCATGATCTTTTTTTAACCCTAACTAAGTTGTTTCCTGCGTGTAACGAGCTGAAAGTGACACGTGTTGCTGGACATTTGTAGGAAAACGAACGAAAAATGAAGAGTAGCTTTTTTGTAAGATATCATACGGACAGTTACATGAAGAAACTTTGAGAGCTTGGGTTGAAATACTGGAGAGGTGAGGATCTGATTGAAGGCAGGTGAACAGTGATCCTGGTAGACAGCAGGACAGGACCCACACAAACAGGAGAGGGAAACAGAGAGACACAAGGGATCCATTTGGGGACAAGGAAGTGACACTTGACACGAAGAAGGTTGAGAACGATTATCTCCAGGCCGAGCACACATCGGTGTGACTGACTACATTTTAATACAAAAGAAAGAATGCAAGTGTTAAGAGCTGTCTGCCTGTCCAGTACACACTCACTATATAGAGGTCAACTGACGTTAAAGAAATATCATGAAAGTAATTGTATTTTTTCGTGTGAAATTTCATTCTTTACCATTAGCCTTTAGCCTAAAAGTTGTTTGTATTAGTATCTCTATTACCAGTGGCGGGCCGTGCATTTTATACCTGGGCCTTCACTGCTGTCCTGCAGCTGAAACACAGCTACGCTTATTATTTGTTTCGTGTAAAAATGAAGCTCAACACCTACAAATACACTAACTGCAGAGTGCAGATACATGAATACGCTAGGAGTGTGTCTCCCTCTTCTCTGACTGCAGTGCGAGGCTGCTGTGAGACTGACTGCCTGTGAGTGCTTTCGGGCGGCGGAGGGGCTCACGGCAGCTCGTCCACGACAGTGCAGTGCAGTGCAGAGTCAAAACACCAGAAAAGTCTCCAATAACACCAGAAAAAGTCACTAGATTTGTCACTAGTAGCTTTTGACTCGTCATGAGGGTTTGGAAAGTCGCCAGTTTTAGCGAGAAAGTCGCCAAGTTGGCAACACTGGCACCGGCTAAATATGTACCCAGAGCAACACTGGACATAACAATAGTTCCTATCACATATTAAACCAACCAAAAATCCATATTCATAAAAACAAGTTGTACAAATAATAATATATAAACAAGCATCTTAAAGCTACTGCAGATGTAAAAACAAACGCATTTAATTTACCAAAGCTGCTGTTCACTATTTAAAGACAAAGGGCATCCTCCTTTCTTTGTTAATAAAGAGTTTAATCTCACGGTTGTTCAGTACATCCGTGTGTTTTAGTTCCAGTAAGAAGTCCTTCTGGATTCATGGACGCTAGTGAAGACAGTCGAGCCTCCCCAGTTGTATTTCTTGAACACGTTTTAATGCGTTTGAGGCTGAAAATGTCCACTCAACAGAGGCAGCAGATATTGGGATTGTCACCGCCCAACATGTCACGCTAGCCCACTGACCAATCACGTACTTGTAGGCCAGCTAGCAGGCTCTGACACGTCAAAGAATACGCCCAACATGTCAAACTAAAGATCTGATTGGTTGAACACTATGACAATCAACAATATCGTCCCCATTCACTTAAACTGCACATGGATGCACTTGTGAGTCTGCAGGCCTCTGCCTCTGTTCTTACCTAGAGACACAGAGGTGAGATCTGATTGGATAAAAGCTCTACTTAAAACAAGCTGCACTGGAAGCAGAGCAACTGAGGAAGACAGTAGCTGTGCAATGAGAACATAAGATAATGGGAAAAATATTTATATAAATTATAATACATGTAGTCAGTGGCGGCTGGTGGAAAGTGTTCTAGGTAGGGCCATCCTATCAATTTCAGCAAACATCCCAGTATGATTTAATGCAAAAAAAATGAAAGTATCAAACACGCATTACTACTTTGCAGTTAAATATTTAACATTTATTCCAACACGAAAAAAAGCAGTAAATGACACTTATATAATATAATATAATATAACATGTTTATTTATTGAGATGCCCCTATGGACCTTGTTATAGGAGGTAAAGATCAGGAGAAGTAAACATGAAGTGTAATTATGAATACTGATGTTAAATTAAGCTATGATGAGTTTTCACTGTTAATTTACCATCTCAGTTAAATGTTGATGCCTCCATGACCAAGTTAAGCAGATGAGACTGAGGACAACTATGTAGAAGAAAAGATGTTCACTTTGCCTAATATGTAGCTTGACAGAGTTCTCCATGTGTGTCCTGGTGTTCTCATGTTTCCTTACCTCCTCATCCCTCACTCCCTACCCTGGTGTTCTCATGTTTCCTTACCTCCTCATCCCTCACTCCCTACCCTGGTGTTCTCATGTTTCCTTACCTCCTCATCCCTCACTCCCTAACTGTCCGTGCTGGATCTGTCCCCGTTGTTTTAAAAAGCTAAATAAGTAATTAGCATGACGTCATCTTGCTAGCCAAACCTGTCTGGTGTACAGTAGAGAAGCTTCGCATGTACTGCTTCCCTTTCCCGCTAGTCTGCTGTCTGATTGTGAGGTCAGGCTGATCTGGGATCAGCTCTTTGGTCTGCATAATCTCCACCAAAGTTCTCCTCTCAAACGGGTCTTGGAGGAGCAGTGCTCGCGCTGGCGCCTGTAGAGACTTCTCCTGACGAGAACGCACAGCTAGGGGGGCAAAATCCCTCTGACCCCACACTGAATCTATTTGAGGGCGCTGATTGGCTAAATTGTATGTCACTCATTTACATCTTTAATCAGCAATTGGCTAAACTGCTTCATAGACCCGCCTCTTTTGCGCAAAAACGATTTGGCCCCCCTAGCTGCGCGTTCTGAGACATATCGTGCACACAGGCAGAGAGCACGAGCAGGAAAAGCATATATTTTGCGCAGATATCATATTTTACACATATTAATGGGTACATTCCATAGTTCAAAAACACAAATATTGACAATTTGTATAATTTATGATTTATGATATATATATTTTTTTTTTTTGTGTGGCTCAAGGTGGGGCCATGCCCCATTGCCCTCTATTGACCAGCCGCCACTGCATGTAGTGTATTTAAGAAAATATATTAAATTATAAAATAGCTATAACTTTGTGATTCTGTTTAGGCCAGCAGAGAAGGCCTTGCAGGCCCTGATGGCCCACCACTGTCTATTACTGACTTTGACTGCAGCCTCCTTTAGTCAGATTTGCCCCATTGTACAATGCCTTCAATTATTTTCAAAATTGACATTATATGGGACAGAGGACACATTGTATAGAGTTGACATAAGCAGTTTCCTTCAGAGTGTGCGGCTGAGGGCCCCGTTTGCTGTATGGAGGAGGCTCATGTGCTGCTGCTCCTCCTCCAGCACCCTGGGATTACAACAGTCAAACAAAGTCATGCTATACTACCACGGCTGCTGCCTCCCCATCAGTCTACAACATGTTTGTGCCTGTGTGTGTGTGTGTGTGTGTGTGTGTGTGTGTGTGTGTGTGTGTGTGTGTGTGTGTGTGTGTGTGTGAGTAGGGGAGGGAGAATGGGGCGTCTGCTCTCATTTGTGTCTCTTTCTGCCTGACTGACTGTGACACTGAGCAATGGCTTCATTCTGTTTTGCAGTCTCCGTCTGCTGGGGATAATGAATAATTAGGCTAGCACCACAAATAACACGAGTTCCACAGGGAGCTGGAGTCGAGCTCCCGTCTGCTCGGGGATCTCACGCTGGAGATCTCCACTCTGAAGTGCCCTCCCTGTACCTTCACTCCTTTTTGCATGGGTTCATTTCATGGATCTGAGTATAACATATTTCATTGTCTACGCTGATCACGGCCTGGGTTTGAGTGAAGTACTGCAGCCATTGATTGAGTGGATATTGCTAATATACATGCTAGAGCAGGGGTGGGCAAACTTTTTGGCTCGGGGGCCACATTGAGTTTTAAAATTTGACAGACGGGCCGGGCCAGTAGCAGATGAATGGAGTGTTTGTGTGAACTAATATAAATTACAAGTAAAAGCCATGACCTAAAAAGTAACTTGCATTTAATTTCAGTGGGAACAGTGTTGTTGGTCACCCTTTTTAACCAGTGCGTCAACGTTTGGTGTCAGTTTGGTTGTGGCATTTCTCAGAACAGATCTGAGGTGTTCATCAGTTAGCTGGGATCTTACACGGTATTTTTTTATCGTATTAATGCATATTTTATCGTGCACTTACTTATTAAGCAGACATTTTTGACACAGTGTTTTTAGTGTAAAGGTTAATGACTGTGGTCTTTTTAGCAGTTTGAGTCTTTGACCGGATCATACACATATTTGACTGTCACATCTAACATTATTAGAGCTCTGCTCTGTCATGTCTTTCCTTGTCTCTCCCCCCTGTGTCACGGTGTGGGTACATCTCACTGGCGTCAGGAAACATATCAGAATACCTTTATTTTATTGGCTAAACTGCATCACGTGTCGTGATTTACAACGCATTGGTCGGTGTTTTTCCTGCACCGCTGAACAAGTGCCGTAAATGCTGGAAAGGAGCGTGAATAACTCCGCTGCATAAAGCAAAGCACTGAAAACGGGTCTGTGACGAACCACCAGTTGAGAATCACTGGTCTGCAGGATCGTGACGAGCGGTGAACAGCTGTTTGTGTGGCGTGTCTTCCGTCTCTTCCTGTTTCCTTCACCTACATTCCCCTGGGTCCTAAGCCCCTCCACGTACAGCTTCTTATCGCCGTCTTTGCACCAATGTACTGTACATTTATAACAAATACCACACATATTACGGTAATCAGCGTTGCATGTGTCAAATTCTATCGGTGCATCTCCGGTCTGTCTTTGTTCATCCTGCATCGCTCTGTTCTGTTCTTTAATGTAACGTAGCTGGAGCGATGGAGCCTCTCCCAGCTGTTAGCAGACTGTTGTGCTAGCAAGCAGGTTCGCGAGCGAGCTGTACCCAGCAAGCAGTTCGGCGGTGAAATTTTATAAATGTATTATTAGTGTTACAAATTGTTAATGTGTCACAGACTGTTGTGTGCTGTGGTGTTCTTCTCTGTTAAAGAGCGTTAGTTGTGGGTTGTTAATTGTTGTGTTATAAAATTGTGACCATGACTAGGGTTCCCTCTCAATACATATAAGAGAACTAGCGCTGACCGCTGTGCAATAGCGGCAAAGAATACATTTAGCTCGAGCAGCTAGAGCAATGTTTACCAAAACTTTCTTTTCTGTTTATTTTTCCTCTCATCAGTAAAACAAGCCTTTCATATTAGAATCGTTGTCATAAGTAGGCTAAAATTATCAGAACAATATGCAAATTGAGGCAAGTTGCTCAAAGGTATACTGCAGATATAACTGTTAAATAAATGTGTATGGAAGATATATAATAAAACCTCCTGTGATACACCTGTGGGTCTGGACCCAGTCTGCCACATTGTTGGAAAGTCATTACCTACTTAAAGCTGTTCAGTGTTAGGGTTTGGTTTCCTTTTATTATGTTTGTATTAAGATGATCATGTAGTTGGTCAAAACAAAATACATCTCCTCACGTACGCACAGTTTTGAGGTACTGGTATTTCCTTAAGCATTTCCATGTTTATTACATTTTTAGCTGCTACACGTTGAAGTGGATTATTGCTGTTTTTACTCCACTACATTTATCTGATGGCTGGAGTTACTTGTTACTTTATCATTTAAGATTTCACATATAGAACAGAAAATATGATCTATTATTGAAAATTAAACTCCTCATAATATCTATATTTTTTGAAAATGTATAAATTACAAAATTCAGTTTTCATCCTGTACATTTTGATTGCATTATTTTACTTGTAATGGAAAGGTTTTACATTATACGACGTGGATACCTGTTCGAGCCCAAACCCAACTTTCCTTCCTTCCTTCCTTGGTGCAGAGTGTCCACAGGCAGAGGGAGGGGAGAACACCATATCAGTTAGTTCCAACGGTGAAGACTCAGAGGAGACTCAGATGAGGCTTCAGCTGAAGAGGAAACTGCAGAGAAACAGAACGTCATTTACACAGGACCAGATAGAAGCACTGGAGAAAGGTAACTGGTCGTTGTGCATCAGTACATAATACACCCACATACGTTTCCTGTGTGTTGTGTTTTCTTTCTGTATGTGACTGAAGTGTGGAAAATATCCACTTTGACTCAACCGAGCGAGGTCAGATTCACAATGTGTTTCCACAATGACGCGGTCTGCAAACTCTCTAACCTTTTAAATAAATATTTCAACTATGCACATTGGGAATATTGAATTAAAAATGTTTCATTTATTTTATTCAAAACCTGATTTTGATGGACTTACTTGTACAGCACTTTTCTAGTCTTCCGATGACTAAACTACATGTCATCATTCACACATTCATACACTGATGGAAGGGGCTACCATCAGGACTAACTAACATTCACACAGACACGGGAGTACATTTGAGGTGTGTCTTGCCCAAGGACACATTGACATAGCGGAGCCAGGGATCGAACCGTCGACCCTTTGATTGAAGGACGACCCTGTTCTACCACTGAGCCACAGTCGCCGTTTCACTATTTTGTTTGTATTGTTGTTCTGATTTATGGAGTAATACAAAGACAAATCTGAAATTCCCTCTGCAAAAATCTTTTACTCTCGTGTGTCGAAAAAATGAAAGAAGAATTTTGAACACGTTTTTATCCAATGTTCTGGAAATGTAAGTAGTCAACTGAGGAAGTTAATACTTGTATCCTCGTCACCTGTAGTGTCTCCCCTGGGGAGACATTTAAAAATATCTCCATAACAAATGCCATGTTCTTACACATGAAAGAAAGACCAACGACAGCTCAGCAAGTTTTGAATTCATCCAATCAGAAATGGTCCATGTTGACGTCACAATGAAGAGGGGAACTGTCATGTCTTGTCTACTGTCACCTAGCAAATCTCGTAGTATGATACTGTGTTCTACTGTCGTGAAATTTATGTTCTTGATGATTGCATGTCCTAGAGAACATGCCTAATGTTCTGGACATATCAAAAGTCTCCTAAATCTTGCAGTTGTAAACATTGATGTGGAATTTGGTAAACAGCAAGTCCTCCTCTAAGGCCACGTCCACATTACTCCGTTTTTTTGTTTGGAAACGCACATGTTTTGCTACGTTTACACTGAGCGTCCACACTACGCCGGAGTTTTAGAGCACCGTAAACGGAGGAGTTTGAAAACACTCCCGAGGTCGGAAGAGTTTGAAAACTCCGGGGTTGCGTTTTCGTGTGGACGGTCGGAACGTATACATTCAGAAACGATGACGCCCACACCAGCGTTCGCTACTTGATTGGTTCTTAGCAGCATGACGTGTCCTTCCCTGATTCGTCACACTCCTATCACGTGACCCTTACCCGGAAGCTTACTAACAACAACATTGATTACCGATCGACTACCAGGTTAATCTAACATGGACAACTGATTACAGGCGTTGCTGACCTTGTTGTCTTTACTAGCAGCTGTTCAGTTAAAGTCTGCATTATTACAGAGGAAGCAGCTGTTATTGGAGCGATTAGCGAGCGGTGTGACCAGTAGCGTTATCAGCCCTACGGAGCGGCCGTCTGAAGTCACGTTAGCAGTAAATGCTATTCAGTAGGACAGATAGCTAAGCCACCAGCAGAGCTACGAGTGAGAACAGACAACAACGAGGAAACGAGTGAGAGACGTGTCTTCACCACATCTATGGACCCATAATCTAGTAAACCTTTATGTGTAAGTGTTGATTTTAAAGTGAATTTGTTATGTGAGAGAGAGAGAGATAGAGAAAGACCCGCAGCGCTGTAACTAAGTCTGAAAAATAAAACTTCTAAAACTTTCCACGAACTTTGTCTGTTTGAGTTCATAGAGGAAGATTTTAGAGAAGATCTTAAGTATCAAACACGACCTTTCATTATTAAAGACTACTTTATTACACGCGCATGCCCAGTGTACGTTAATGGTCACGTGATATCGATTTTTGAAGGTTGCCGTGTGGATGCAGATCAATTCGAAAACGATGCTGAAACGCCCGTGTGGACGGAGATCGTTTCTATTTGACAACTCCGTATTCCAAATAGAATAGAGTAGTGTGGATGTACTCTACGACACACACACACACACACACATATATATATATATTAGTGCTAATTAACGCCGACAATTATTTAATCGCGTGTTAACGCATTTTTAACGCATTTTTAGAAATAAAGAGAGAAGCTGCACCAGCTGTTGCTCTCCCTGGAGACTACTGGACATCGCTGCGGTAAACTCAGCAGACACTCAGATCTCCGTGGTCAACTCAGCAGACACTTACATGTTAGTGCACCTATATGCTGAAATTCACGGTAAACGCATTCAAACAGCACAAATCGGGAGCGAGCGAAGGACTTTGAAAGTTAGCGGAAAGATTAACGTGAGACAACATCCGGTTTCTTCAGACGAACATCCGGTTTTCAGAATAAGATGCCAACAAAGTATGAATTATATTCACATTAAGTATAAAACATGCTACCTGCATCTCGTGAAACAAATGGTATTGCCCTTTTGTTCATATAGCAGGACTTTTTAAATAAAAGTGCGCAATACACTACTTTTGAATTCATTATTGAATTCAAAAGTTCATAACAATGAGATTAATCGCAAAAAATCCATGCGATTAATCGTGATTAAATATTTTAATCGTTGCCCAGCACTAATATATATATATATATACACACACACACACTAACTATATATATATATACATATATATACATATACACATATATAGTTTGTGTGTGTGTGTGTATATATATATATATATATATACATACATACATACATACATACATACACACACACATACATACACACACACACACAGTTTCCTTTTTTTCAAGTTCTAGTTATATTATGTAAAATTATTCCCCAATCTGTAGCAATAGTTGACCATGTGGTAATAAGAGCCGGAGTAAAGTTGACTATTAATTAGGTAACTATTTAGGTGTCTGTTTTGACTGACTTTAATCATAATATGAGTTGTGCAGTTGTCCAGACAGAAAATGTATGGCAGCACTGAATGTGAGGAGTGAATCATTAAAACATCTGTAAAAGGCCAAAACACAGCCCCTCACAGATTTTGTGACTGTAGATTGATTTTCCTAATGTACAACAATTAGAAATGGCAAAACTAAAGTTATCATCTAATGAAACAATGTGTTTTTGTTCCAGAGTTTGAAAGGACTCACTATCCAGATGTGTTTGCTCGAGAACGCCTGGCCAACAAAATAGACCTTCCAGAGGCAAGAATACAGGTAAGCTCTATTATATATTGTCACGACCTGATAGGAGAGGCCCATGTTGCCAGGAAGGCGGGGCTTTATCCTGGAGCACTGGCCCAGGTGTCTCCAGTTTGCAATCCTGTCGTTAAAGGGACACACACACACACACACAACCAGGAACGTGGCAGGGAACCGTCACACCCCCCCCCCCCCCCCCCATAAGAACTGGGTCCCGCAGGGAATCCCAGTATCAAACAAAATTGTATAAGACACCTTTAGCAAACAAACTCAAAAATACCAAAACTTGGCTGAAAAACCCAAAATACAATACTTTACCGAATGTTCTTAACTTAACGGTCCAGCATCTTTTGACTCAGGTCCCCACTGTAGCAATCGGCGCATCTTGGAAGCATTCTAAACAGTTAGGAAGGGACAAGAGGAGAACCAAGGAAAATAACATATAGTCCAACGCTTATTGGGGAGCCCTGGACAACGCGTCTGCCACCACGTTGTCAGTCCCCTTCACATAGCGGATATCTAGGCAGTACGACTGCAAGGACAGTGACCACCTGACCAGCCTCTGGTTGGAACACTGCAAAGAATTGAGGAAGGTCAGTGGGTTGTGGTCCGTGTACACCACTACAGGGGTACCACTGCCACCAACATAAACATCAAAATGTTTTCAAGCCATGATTAGCGCTAGCGTTTCTTTTTCAATGACCTAATAGTTTAACTGATACGAGTTAAATTTCTTTGAGAAGAAACTAACAGGCTTGTCTACCCCCAGGTCATCTACTTGCATTAGGACGGACCCTGCGCCTACATGGCTAGCATCCACGTAGAGTTTGAATGGCCTGTCAAGGCGTGAAGCAGCCAGAACTGGGGACAAGCAGAGCAGTGTTTTCACCTGTACGAATGCGTCCTGACAGTTCGGTGACCAGACAAACTTTGCTTTGCCCTTAAGCAAATCAGTGAGTGGTGCCACGACTGTTGAAAAGTTATTACAAAAACTCCTATAATAGCCAACCAGGCCCAGAAAACGCATCAGCTCCTTCTTTGAGGTTAGCACTGGGTACTGTTCCACAGCCTGCACTTTGGCACCGACAGGTCATACACTACCCTGGCCGACCACATGCCCGAGGTAGGTCACGGTTGCCCTGGCAAACTCACACTTTGCAAGGTTTATCGTAAGCCTCGCATCTGCCAAACGATTAAACAGCTCCTGTATGCGTTCCAAATGAGCTTCCCAAGTGTCAGAATACACTACCACATCATCAATATAAACTGCACAGCCCTGCATGTCCCCGACAACTCGGTTCATCAGGCGCTGGAACATAGCTGGCGCATTCTGCAGGCCAAAAGGCATCACCGTGTACGAGTAGAGACCAGTTGGAGTTATGAATGCAGATATTTCACGGGCTCGCTGGGACAAGGGAACCTGCCAATATCCTTTAAGAAGGTCAAACTTACTGACAAATTTTGCCGAGCCCACCTGATCAATCAAATCATCCATCCTGGGAAGTGGGAAAGAATCAGGCTTAGTGACATTATTAACCTTACGAAAGTCAGAGCAGAAACGGGGCGTATTATCCGACTTTGGAACCAGCAGACATGGTGAAGACCAACTGGAAAAACAGGGTTCTGCAATGCTGTTTTCAAGCATATAGCCCACCTCTGCGTCCAAGTATTTGCGTTTATTTTCATTTACGCGATAGAATCTCTGTCTAATTGGTTTGGCCTCCCCAATGTCAATGTCGTGCTCAATCAAGTGAGTACGACCAGGTGTATCATGGAACAGGCACTGAAAATTTCAGATCAACTTAACTAGCTCTGCACGGCACGACCCAGGTAAGTGCCCCACTAGCTCCTCGAGCTTGGCAAGAGTTTCCGAGTTACTCAACCGGCCAAGCAGCAGGGCTTGGTCGGGCGACTTTAATGAGTCTTCCTCACCTCCCCACAGGGTCGGTGGAGAGTCCGCTAACCCCGGATCTGCTACACAAGCTGCACGAACCCCCCCACATAAAAGGGGCTCAGAGGTGTGCACATAGTACGGCTTCAGCAAGTTCACATGACAAAGCTGGGATGGCTTCCTACGCTGAGGTGTTGAAATTACATAGTTCTGCGCCGAGATCTGCTTCAACACTGCATGCGGAACGGTGAACTTTGCCTGGAAAGGCGAATTAACCATAGGGAGCAAGGCTAGCACCTGGTCTCCAGGACTAAAAATGCGTCGCTCCGCGCGACGGTCATACAAGCGTTTCATTTTTCCTTGGGCTAACTCCAGATTCTCTCGAGCTAGCTCCCCCGCTGTGTACAACCTGTGCCTAAAGCCGTTGACATACTCAACTAAGTTTTTAGGAGGTTCTGCCTCCTTCCAACCCTCTGACAATGCCGCCAAAGGACCCCTTACGGTGTGAGCAAAAAACAATTAATTTGGGCTAAACCCAGTGCTCTCCTATGTCACCTCTCTAGCTGCAAGCATTAACCAGGGCAAACCCTCCTCCCAGTCTCTACCCAGCTCCATACAGTAAGCCCGCAGGAGGGATTTTAACGTCTGATGGAAGCGCTCCAATGCACCCTGACCCTGAGCATGGTAAGCGGAGGCTTGGTTGTGCTGTACACGAAGCTGCTTCAACACCTGCGAAAACATGTGAGAAGAAAAGTTTGTCCCTTGGTCAGACTGAATGACCTTGGGAATGCCAAACACCGAAATGAACTGGGACAGTGCTCTCACCACCGACCTAGTCGTTATGGTACGCAAGGGGTACGCTGCAGGATAGCGGGTACTTTGGCACATAACAGTCAGTAGGTAAGTAGCACCTGTCTTTGAGCGAGGCAAAGGACCTACACAATCGATTACCAAATGCTCAAACGGGTGGCTGATTGCGGGAATAGGGCACAGAGGCACAGGCTTTAGGGTCTGATTAGGTTTGTCAGTCAGTTGACATATATGACATGTTCTAACGAATTGACAGACATCTCTCTTCATACGAGGCCAAAAGAAGTGCCTCAATATACGGTCATAAGTTTTCCTTACACCAGAGTGCCCTGACTCATCATGAGCCACTTTTAACACTGAGTTACGCAGTTTCCCTGGTAAAACTATCTGAAACACTGGTTCCCCGACAAAACTCCCACTATGGTGCACCCACTTTCTCACCAACAGCAAATCCTGCAGGAAATAACCACCAGCTCCGTTCAGTACCACAATCTCAGGGCGAATCTGTTGAAACAGCTCCTTCAGGGAGGGGTCAGCCTGCTGCTCTGCACTCAGATCGCTGCGAGATATTGACAGAGGAAAGTTAGACAGAGGCAGCGAGAATTTCACTGCAACACTTTCTCTCTCTGACTGAGGCACAGGTTCCATAGCTGCCATTGCACATGTTACTGCGCAGGCCGTGAACGCTTCAGGGACACCCCGCTCGCATGGGTCTACGCTTAACAGTGGCCCCGGTTGCACCACTGGTGGAGGTACATCCGCCCAGACACGCGCACCAACCAAGTCGTTTCCCAGGATGATAGAAATCCCCTGGACTGGAAATGCTGGTCGCACCGCTAGCTTAGCTACACCCTGGAACAAATCACAATGGAGCATTACTTTGTGCACCGGAACCAACATCACATTTAAATTCATACCCCGAACGGGAACCAGATCTCCCGTATTAGACTCCCCTGACAAGGGAAGTACTCCTGCCAAAATTAAAGAGTCCAAAGCCCCTGTGTCCCTTAGAATTGTCACTGGCACCTTCGTCGTACTTCCTACCATCGACACCACGCCTTCATGGATAAATGGCCGGTAGGGATCCAAACTCCCGGGACCAGTCTGTTACCTGCAAGTCAAAACCATCAGGAGTGTTGACTTGACAAGCGGGTGCGGCTAGCCCAACCTCTTTAGCATGAGACCCATACGCAGCATGGTCAGGCTGAGGTTTCAACAACTGACAGTCGACCTTCCAGTGTCCTCGTTTGTGACAATAGTTACAAACTCGCTCCGCATTACGCAGACTACTGCCGCCTCTATCTGGAAGCGTTCCACCAACTCTGCCCAGTGATTCTCTGCCACCGGCAGCACCAGACCTGTGATCAGCAAATCCGCATCTGTGCGTAAGCACGTAATCGTCAGTGAGTGCCGCCGCTGCAGCCGTGTTCGTTACTTTCTGTTCACTGATGTCCGCTGCAACATGCACAGGAACCGAATTTAAGCCCGAGCCCTATTTTTAGCCCTCTGCTCGAAAATTGCATACCCATACTCAAAAGAGTACATCTTTGCAACCACAAGGTCTATTTGAATAATTGTTGTGTTGTAATAAAAGGGAACACTTGTGCGATTTGTTCAGATGTGTAAATATCAGTGTATAAGTTACTGGTTAAGAGTAAATGAACATGGCACACAGCTCAAATTGAAAAGTTTCAGGTTCGCCTGAAAAAAAAGCCCTTTTATTGTTATTATTTCATTAAAATGATGCAGCTACCAGCCTAAAACATCTCCCAAATCATAGCACATATATGTGAACAGTCTCTCTGCAAAGTTTTACTTTGATAAAGTGAAGCACAACAAAATGAGAGGTTTTAGTACAGAAGGTTTAGGCGAGATTTCCAAAATGTGCATTTGGGCACATTTGGGCACCATGTGTGCCATTTGAATTTCCTCATGTACTAAGCTACATATTTCACTTATATATTACTAATGGTGTTCAACACATCCAAATGCAGCAATTTCTGGCTTTTTTTGAAAAAAATATATATATATTTTCCCATTCAAAATAACACACAAATCAACTGAATATTGAATCCAAATGAAAGATTTATTTTTACTGTAAACATTTGAAACAATAAACTAAAAACCACACAAAAAAACCACACAAAAAAACAAGGGGAGTGTCAAATGTGGGTCCTGGCTGGCATGAACCTGAGAGGGTCTGGTTGGATGCACTCCTCTATGTTGTGCCACCTGTCGTCCTCCTCCTCACTGTCTGTTGTTGACCTTGGTTTTCCATGCTTGGTAGCTGGAGCAGAAGCTCCCAGAGAGGCACGCCGTCTCTTCTGTTGAGTGGTCGGGGGTGATGCTCCGCTCCACTCTGAATGAGATGCCAACGACTGTGGGTGTGAAGCCATGGGGGGAGGTGATGCGGCTGGCTGAGGCTGTGGACGTCCTGGAGCTGATCGTTGAGCTTTCTTTTGTCCTCGGCTTGCTGGCTGTGAGGCACTTGAAGTACCTGGCACACTGGCATGGGGGGGGGGGCTCGTAATCGTCATCACTGTAAACACGAATGTGGAAGACACACACACAAACCTCCATCACACACACACTACAATCAGACTTAGCTAAGCTAGGATTTTGGCCTGAACAGGCTGGATAGCCAGAACATCCGATACCAATAAATCAATAAATATAACATTTATAAGACAATCCATACCTTTCCGCTGATGAAAGACAGTAATCAGAGTCACTGGTGTCCTGTGTTTTTTCCCGAACCACGAGGCCCTTTTCATCAGACACGAATCTTCAGGACGTGTCTGGACGTTCCCAGTGCTCAGTCTGCGGCAGTTCCAATATTTCCTCCCTGGTGAAATGTGTCTTCGAGACTTGTTTAGACATCTTCCTCTAAATCAATTTCCAAAAAGTGTTGAAAAATAAACCGTAAAAGCTACTCACACGACGCTACAAAACATGCAGAATCTTTGCGTAAACTCGAGTGCGTAATGCTGTCTCTCGTTTTGCTGGCTCTGTTTCACATACGCACGTCGATAACTTTTGATTCCCTTGACGGAGCTCAAAGGTTCATACCTCTCTGGCTTCCACAGAGCCAATAGAATTGATCTAATCACTTCAAAATGACTGACAGGCCTGTTGGCCAGTCGAAATCATCAAGTCTCCGAAAATAGTGAGGCGCAGGCTCCGGGGCAGAGAGCACATTCCTCCTCTCCCTGAGGGGTGAAATCCCCCCTCCCAAAGGAAAGGTGTGTCTCTGTTGCTAGATAGGAAGTCCGTTGAACCTTTTCCAGCAAAATAATGCGGGGATATTCGATTTTTCTTCTTGAAAACGTCAAAAGTGAGTCATATTTATGATCATAAAGCGATAATGTGATTTGTGTTGCTGGTGTCTGTTGGCTCATATCTCAGCGATAGTGTGACGGAGAGAAATGTTACGGTTATGTCCGTAACCGTTGTGTTCGTGGCGTGCTTTCTGCCATCTCGCTTTGTTTGTTAGCGTGTGCACACTTCTGGCGAAATATGAATATGGTATTGTAGTTATGCTAAAGGTTGGTGACTGAGTTGCTTTTGGAGTATGTTCAAACGGATTTTATATTAGTTTAACCCAGGTTCTGACGTTTCACGTGGTATGCGACATCATTATATTCATATTCATAATTAATATGCGTTCAATGATCTAAAAATGACGCTACCGAGGGTCCCCAGATCTGGGGACCCTCGACATTAAAAGGACTGCTCTAGCACCAAAAGTTCACCCAACTGAACAAAGTCAACAACCCCAGAAGCCGAGCACCAACGAGTGAAATGAATATTCAGATCACGCGCGAATTCCAGGTGACTCTGATTCTCCCCTTTTTCCAAGTTCCTAAATCTTTGCCGGTAGGCCTCTGGAACCAACTCATATGCCTTTAACACCGCTGCCTTCACAGACGAATAGTTTTCACTATCAGCATCGGTTAACGAGGAGGACGCCTCCTGTGCTCTCCCAGTCAGCATGCACTGCAGCATCAGCGTGCGCGCTGAGTCTGGCCAATTACGCGCATCTGCCACACGCTCAAACAATGAAAAAAATAATTCCGGCTCTTTTTCAGAAAATTTTGGCAAGAGCCTTAAGTTACCCAAAACATCGAACCCCTCTGCCGATTGCTCTGAAAAAGACGACGACTTCCCATTGAACTCAGTTGACAGCTTGCCTTCCTTAACTAACGACAGTCTAAACTGCTCAACCTCCAACTTGGCATGTTCGGTCTGCTGGCGCAGCCTCTCCACAGCCAATACCTGCTCCAGTTCAGCTTGCTTAAACTTGTCGTGGTCAAGCTGTAACATCAGCAACTCTTTTTGCTGTTCAAACGTGAAATTAGATCCTGTTTGGGGCGGAGCCCACGCAGCCTTCGGCAAAACAGCTGACGGACCCTCAGTCAAAACATTTCTTTCAAACAAATTAGACTTCAAAATGGCCTTCACTCTCTCCTTCAGACGTTTATCAACCACTTTGATTTTATAATAGTCTGCTATGATCAGCAGTTGATCTTTTGTGCAAAGATCTAACAACTTCTCAGAGGGCGAAGCAAAGAAGCTCTCAACAGTCTCCATCCTTAAGTGTACCTGAAATCAACGAAACGAACAGTGAATGCTACTGGTGCACAAGCCACGGAGTCTGGCCTAATCAGCATACGAGTGTGCCCCTCTAGCTGACTGCCTAACAATAATCTATCTACATACAACTCAACCCTAGTCTTCATGCAGTTAATGGTGGCGGGTACTTACGCACTGAAGCCCAGTGGCGAGGGAAAGCAACCAGACACTGGCGACTCCCCTAGAACCATGGATGTGCTCCCGAGCAGATTGCTCTAACCACGGTCACCGCAACATTAATAAAACAAAAAACAAGACAAAACCCAAAGGGGTAACGCCTCTGAACCTGACAGGGGGACCACGCTTGCCTCAGAGTTACGTTAAGTGCACCAGCCAGACAACACGTCCCTTACCTTGATTTGCAATTGTACGCCGAGAGGAGAGAACAACTCCCAATCTCAAAACCGAATCTCTATGCCCGAAATGGATACAAACTGCCTCTCCCAAACCAAAGTGCCTGTTTCCCGCAAAGGAAATTACGCACATCAACCAGCGCTATAGGGAATCCAGGGAAACCCCGACTACAATTTAGTGACGTCCACGGTGACGTACACTTACCAACAATTACGAAAGGGTAGTAGCACTACTCAAACAAACCAAGCTACCTACCAACGACCGCAACACGGTCCAAGATCCCGGACGAGCCCCCAACTGTCACGACCTGGCTCTGACAGCCATGACCTATTCAGGGAGACGCAGACAGTTTGCCCAAAAGAAAAGAGTTTTATTCGACATAACAAGTCGTCCAATGACAAATGGTGTGTGGAACGCCGTCCTCGCTCCTCCACGGGGTGATAGGAGAGGCCCATGTTGCCAGGAAGGCGGGGCTTTATCCTGGAGCACTGGCCCAGGTGTCTCCAGTTTGCAATCCTGTCGTTAAAGGGACACACACACACACACAACCAGGAACGTGGCAGGGAACCGTCACATATATCATTATTTTATGTGTGTATGTATGAGTGTTCTGTTTTGTAATACAACATGTTTTTTTCATTAAATAACATTAATGAAACATATGGACATGTCAGTATTGTTTTAAGAGACTTGAAAAAATGTACCCATCCTTTAACCTTATTACAATGTATGTCTTTTTCTTTTCTATTCTGGCATTTGCAGGTTTGGTTCTCCAACAGACGAGCGAAGTGGAGAAGAGAAGAGAAGCTGAGAAATCAACGTCGTCAAGTGTCCAACTCCTCCAACCATATTCCCATCAGCAGCAGCTTCAACCCCAGTGTTTACCAGCCAATACCACAACCTACTACACCAGGTACTGACGAGGACATGTACTACAAGTACATATACTATTTGACTGACACTTATTATGAGCATAATAACTAATGGATACTGTTCAAGTTGTTGTTCTACTAAAAGTTCATTTTGCATGCCTCCGCGCCGGCAACAGCCGTGGTCGGAGGTATTATGCTTTAGGGTTGTCTGTCTGTACGTCTTCTTGTCCATTCTGTGAACTGCCTTAAGCAAAGTTTCAAATTTGGAACAAACATCCACCTGGACTCAAGTATGAACTGATTCGATTTTGGTGGTCAAAGGTCACTGTGACCTCTTAAAAAACACATAACCTTTTGGCCATAACTTAAGAATTGATTGGCTAATTATAACAATTTCAAATACAAGGCATGGTTAGCTGCTTCTTTCTTGCTACAGTTTGTATTGTATTTACACATCATTAATAGTTTATTGTCGTCTAGCTCACTGTCCTCCCCATAATTATAGGCTGTAAAAAACAAAAGCTCCTTCAAATACAGCAATACTACTGCAGCTCCAGTATTGTACTTCATGAATTCCAATAAGATTTCTGACAATTGAGTTAGGTATTTGAGTTCAAAGGACTTACATAGCTGCTTTTGATCCTGATCATGGCCAGAGTCTTGGGGTTGCATTACTTTCATTCAGCAAATGCTTTTGTCCAAAGTCATTTTTTCCCAATGTGCAATTTTGGGAGTTTGGTGTCTTGATCAACTACAGCTGGACACATGGGCAGGAGGAACCAGGGATTAAACCACTAACCCTACAATTAATGGGTTCTGCTACTTAACCTCAGGTGGTAGAGTTTTGAGATTTACCTGTGACTTACAAAACAATTACAAGGACCAACTATCTCCCCTGCATCCACCAATGTCATGGAAGTATTGTACTATCTTGTATGTTAAGGTATATTGCCTTGGATACTGTGTTCTCATGATTTCCCCATCCTTATCTCTCTAGTGTCATTCTCATCAGGATCCATGTTGGGGAGGTCAGATCCAGTTCTGTCCAATAGCTACAGCCTACCAGCTATGCCCAGCTTCAGTATGGCTGCCAGCCTGCCTATGCAAGTAAGATTATTTTACAAGACAGCACAATATACAATTAAACGAGCACACCTCAACACCTCAAATAAGAGATAGCATCTTCATGTGTGTCAGGTTCTGGTTCCATGTGAACAGTTGATGTGTTGCCTACAGCTGCTTAGAACATCTTTGTAGAAATGTTTGCCCCCAGTGAACATAGCTCAATATGAACTTCCAACACAAAGTCAGGCAGCCCAGACACAGAGCTCCCCGTTTGTAATTCCTAGTATATCACTTTTTGATGTTGCGCATGGTATCTCTTAGAAATAAAGGTGCTAACTATAGGGTTTAAGGTACAAGTATAGGGTTTTTTGGCTTGTCCCAAATTGACCCAACACAAAGGGTTATACCTGGAATCATCTGTAAAAGGTTCAACCTAGAACACCCTATACGAGATTCTACAGAGCATACTTCTATGGTGTAATTGTTCCACCCAGAACCCTTTTCAGCCTCAAAAGGGAGCTAACAAGAACCCATGCTGGGGGTCTACCAAGTCCCCTTTTATATTTCAAGGGTTTCATCTAAAATTCACGCAGGCGGTCTATCGAGAACCCTTTTATAAATCTATTTATAAGGGATTTATCTAGAACCCACCCAGGTTCATCATTAGGCTCCTAAATGGCCAGGGCTGATCATCATTACACACCAATGCTCTTTCTTCCAGAAAGGGGTCTTTGGATGAAAAGAGTTCTTAATTTAACTCTTAGTCTTACAAATAACCTTTGCACATTTTCTTTTGAAGAGTTACCTTAACATTGTAGTGATAGAGGATAAAATTATCGTGGCCAACTTTCCAGAGTTGTAAATCCCTTCTTTACAGTGTTATACGCCCCTGTGCAGTGTGTTGGTGTCTGACTTTAAAAGTCATTCATGTACAACTAGACTGACTGGATTATATTTCATCTTCTCACCTGTACCTGTAGCCACTGGGCCATACCAAAGCCGTATTTTGCATGGTTTTAACGCTGAGCTATTTTAAGTCTGAGTACCCACTTTATGCAGTCAGACAATCTACATGTAATCTCCTGTACATGGGTATTCTGGAAGAATCCGAGACCATCTGAAAAATGTTATGCAGTCTTTCTTGAATAAAAACAAAAATGCCTCTTGACCTTGATTTGACTAATTGACCATCATGTTTGCTGTGGGGGAAAAGGCAATTAATTGAGTGATTAATTATTAGTGTTAACAGTGTTAATCTTGCATGACACCAACCCAATGGTGAATGGCTCATTAAGATGTTAAATTCTGCTGTTTTAATGGGTAATATTAATTTATGTTTCCAGGCATCCAGCCAGCCCTCTTATTCCTGCATGCTGCCCACCAGCCCCACTATAAATGGAAGAAGTTATGAGACATATACTCCTCCACACATGCAGCCACACATCAACAGCCAGTCAATGACGTCCTCTGCAACGTCGTCAACAGGTAGGATAATACAAACTGACAACTGTTGCAGGATGCATGTTGATAACTACTTAAATGAGACAGGGCAGAAATGAATACTGATGATGATCAATGATATATCCATTAAAACATTTTGGGTTTGAATACTTCCCAGACTGGAAGAATTATATTTCTTTGAATCATGTTTGGAATTAGAAAAATCTTAAAACATATTCAACTTCAAGCTGATTAAAAGTTTGGAGAAACATTGAGAAAATTAAAGGTTAATAAAGGATAAAACTGTTAAACTCTAAACAGTTGTTAATTCTTAACATTCACTTACTGTAGAGTGATTCAGTTTTTTAAAGGAATACTTCACCCTCAAAATGACAATTTCTATATCAATTACATACCCTGTGTTACCTTGAATTCTAGGATAATACGGGCTTTAGGGAAGATGATGATTTTAGGGAAGATGCATGTGAGCGTATGTCTGGATAAATGAGACTTGGATTACATTATAGGAGTTATTCAAGAGTGTTTAAAACGATCTCTTGATATAGTCCTATAGTTGATAGGCACACAAGACTTCTCCAGTTTGGAATCTCTGTTCGTTGTGGAGGCATGTGGAAAAAAAGAAGGTTTTCTTCAAGAATTCTAGGTAACATGTGGAGAGTAACATATATACATACAAATGGTCATGTAGGGGAAGTATTCCTTTAAGACAGCAGCAAACCTTCAGTAACTGGTTCATCAAATAATATCTTTTACACATTTACTAAAGATTCATGCGACATGTTTAGTATTTTTTGGAATCTCTACTAGTATTTACAATAAAGTTATGTGGGTTTGGACATTGCTTAGCTGTACCGCATACATTTTTGTACAAAGTTAGATAAAAAATTAAGTGTAGAACAAAAAATCTCAGATCATTTGTTATTGATTGTTGGTTTGATTGCAACCCATTTTGCAGTATCTATACAAGCCTTCTCTTTGCTATTTCCATACGTCTGCACAGTTAGTGTAGACTTAAAGACTTGCATCTGCACTTAATGTGCAACTGTGCAACTTCTACAACTTGCTTTGCATTGAGTCAAAACACACTTTCAACTTTGTTGTGTCACGGCTGTCAACTCAAATTACCTCTTTGTTCTCCTATCACCAGGTCTGATTTCCCCTGGTGTCTCAGTTCCGGTCCAAGTTCCAGGAAACGAAGCGGACATGTCACAGTACTGGCCACGCCTGCAGTGATGTCATTTCCCACGGTAATTGGGCTCGCCTGTGGCGATCCCAAGGAGTGACTGCTGCAACATCAAAGCCTGACCTACCCTTACTCTACAGCTGGAATGTGAAGAAGGACCTGAAGCAGACTACACCACAGCCAATGAATATGAAGGAATTACTCTCATTAATGTTTGCGAGAAAATGTTCAAACCAAATTCTGGAGACAAGCAGGACAGAAGTACTCTTCCAAATGAAGGATTTAAAAATCACTATAAACCAGTACAAGTTCAGCCACTGTACAACTGGTTCAACGTTTTTTGGGGAGATCTGTCAGCACGTCATCCTCAGCTGCCATTCAAAGTGTCTTTGGCACAAACCCAGAATGAAAAGCTCTAGCCTGAGCTGTACTCAGGAAGCTCAGGAAGGTGGCCCATCCTTTGTTAACACTAAACTCCAGACAGAAATAAACTGCTGTGTGTCCATTTGGACATTCTGTGGGAAGACATATTACCTCTACATTCTGTTCCTAATTTATATCATGTTGGTGTATTTGTAGCAACAAAAAAAAAATGACGTTGACTGAAACATAAAGGGAGGAACTTAATAAAACTTGAAATGATGTGTGAATTTGTTTCATCAGCAGATTCCAAAAGCTCCAGCCTGGAATGTGTATAGAATTTCAGAATGTGGATTCTGGTGACATGTGTTTGGTATTGTAAAAAAAACCTGATCTGAATGTGATTTGCTAACTGGCATGGACTCTGATTTTGAACTTAAAAACAATGTTGGGGGAGGGGGGATGTCTCAGTTTGTTTTAACTCCAAAGCTCCTATGTCCATAAATTCTACAATAGAGCAACTATTGAAAGACTGGAAGCAGAACAAACACTGTGCTAGCTTATAAAAAGGGAACATTAGATTGTGTCTGGGATGTAAATCTGTTTCTAATTTTGAAGTGTAAAGTATTTGTCTTCTCTAGTGATCTCGGAGGGTTTCCATAATAAAGTTATTTCAATTATATTGCTTGTTACAGTCTATGGCATTGTTATGGATTTATTCATGTTGTGTTTTTTCATTATCATGGTCAAAGGACATTCCAACTAGGAAGCAAGGAATGTCTGTGTGTTTTTCACTTATATCGAGAACCGCTCATCTGATCTACTTCGCACTTGGTGGGTCTTTTGCTGAGGTCCCTATGAAGTGCTTGGTTGAATTTGGTTCAGTGTGGACACACGGCACGGCCCGTTCAATATTAATAAACTTTGAATAAACAAGTGAACACCGCTCTTAGTGGCAGCAGGGGTGGAGCTTCATGGTTCTGTGTACTTGAGCATGTCTTTACAGGCGACGACTTATTGACTGCAGTTCACTTTTGCTGCATAATTCCCTGCAGCATGTCCGGGGCCGGGAGCCAAGCAATCAGCCCGCTGAACGGCCATGCCCTCCACAATATTGTAAGCAGCAATACTGGGAACTAAGCAATAGGATATACTGTTGTACTGGGTATACAGAAAACTGTACATGTTGCTGACAACAGCTGCACCAAACAAACACATTGATTGGACTGTATATCATCACAGCTATCCCAAGGATGCCCCCCCATGCTGATATACTGTGACTCCCTAAGATACACAAGAAAGGATCCTTGTTCAGGCCTATCAGCAGCAGCAGCATGAACTCTAATGTACAACAACAACATTGCCAAAAGCAACTAAAGGCAATTGTAGCTCCCTTGTATGGCACTATGGAACAACACAACCACTTAAAGCAGCTCCCAACTTGTCAAATATACACACTTGGTAAGTGCCCCTGGGCGTCCGATATGACACACTGTGTTCCGTGCGAAACCAAGTAAAAGTACACTTAGGTACTTAGCCAACGGCAGTTATGTAACAAACGTACCTATTTTAACCCAAACCACAATCTTTTCTAAAGCCTTACTAAGTAGTTTTGTTACTTAAATGCTAATCAAGTACTTTTTTGGCCCAAGTACATATAAAAAGTAAGTAAACCTAAGTTGGAAGTTTATTTAGAAAATACACTTTGCATATAACAAACTGACATGCCGTCCCTGACACGTCCAAAACAGACACTAGAGAGGTACGTAGAGTGTCAGATTTTGAAATGCAGGGGCACCGACCAAGCGTCAATATTTGACGAGTTGGGAGTGAGAATGTGTTGACCATAGGACTTTTCGTCAACAGGATAACGCCCAAGCTTAATTTCCCTTTTGGGAGTAGCACTTAACAATTGGTTCCAAAATGTTACAAGCCTTCACAACAAATAAAAGTCATTGTACAGCAACATAAGACATTCTTGCTATTTGTTGTCTGAACGTTTCAAATTGGCAGCACTGTGCCAGCAACAGTAGTTATGATGTGATGAAAAGGTTGTCCCGTTCAATGGGTCTTCCAAATGCAGCCTTCTTTTACATGAACCGGTGAATTATTAGTGGTCCTAAGTGTCCCAAAATCTGTTGTTTAATGGTGCACTCACAGTGGCGGGCCGTGCATTTTATACCTGGGCCTTCACTGCTGTCCTGCAGCTGAAACACCTCATTATGACGCCACAGCTACGGTTATTATTTGTTTCGTGTAAAAATGAAGCTCAACAGCTATAAACACTAACTGCAGAGTGCAGATACATGAATACGCCGAGAGTGCGTCTCCTCTCTTCTCTGACTGCAGCTGGGACTGCTGCGCGAGGCTGCTGTGAGAGTAACCGCCTGTGAGTGCTTTGGAGCGGCTCACGGCAGAACCCGCTGCTCGTTCACCACAGTGCAGAACGTACGTGCTTTAACGTCAGAGTCAAAACACCAGAAAAGTCTCCAACAACACCAGAAAAAGATTTGTCGCAAGTAGCTTTTGACAAAAAAAGTCGCCAAGAGGGTTTGGAAAGTCGCCAGATTTAGCGAGAAAGTCGCCAAGTTGGCAACACTGGCACCGGCTAAATATGTCCCCAGAGCAACACTGGACATAACAATAGTTCCTATCACATATTAAACCAAACAAAAATCCATCTTCATAAAAACAAGTTGTACAAATAATAATATATAAACAAGCATATCACTCCTGTAAAATTTGCCTAAAACGCCTATCCAAGGCGTACCCAAAGTAAACTGACAGCTCTTATTGAACCATTGGGAGTACATGTATGGTTTTAGTCTCTATTGAACGGTAACACTCTGAAGTTTCTTCACAATCAGTCAGAATCACTGTAAGTGCTACTAGCATTGAGCTATGGCGTTTACAACACACTGAAAAAGAGGATTTTTATTTCCGCCTGGATTTGTTTTGGCCAACAGATGGCAGCAGTTATCTATGGCTGGGACTTATGAGCTGGAAAATACACTGGTACGGTAGCATGGTGTCATAGTACCTGGTAGAAGTTAGAATTTGATAACAATACGACAGAAAATTTATATTTTACACATGGTTTACTGAGAGTGCAGCCGCGTAAAAACACATTTGAAGGCTCGCCGTCACCATGTCAAAATGCATATATTATGAGTCCAAAATTCAAACTATAGTTTATTTATGTCCATGTATGGTTAACTATATCATATTTAACCAATGTCAACTTTCACAGATTCTTGAAACTTCTCATGAACCAGACTTTGCTCTTGATAATCGGTCTCAGGTACCTGACTCACGGTTTACAATTTCAGTTTTGAAAACTTTCCCAGAGGGCAATCTGATAAATCTGCATATCCTTGTCTTTGTAATTTCATTGGCTATATGGAGCCTGAGTTTGAACAGGATCTGTTGCGATTGGCTCGAGCGTTACCCAAAGAAGAGAGGCGGGCATTGTCTTTCAAAGCGGACTCTCGTTGGCTGTTCCAGAATGTGACCGGGCTATAGAAGCTCCTATTGGGTCAAATGAGGTGTCAATCTAACCGGCGGAATGCAGCCTCCATTTTGCGATGAAAATCTCCGCTCTGTTGACATGAAAAGTGAAATTATGCCCGAAATATGATCGCGAGTTATCATGTCTGCTGGCTAATTTGAAATGATGCAACAGCCCCCCGTGGGTCTTTATGGACGTACTAATGTGTTTTGGACTAAATCTTTTACTGGATTCGACCAAGTGGACCCTTAGCGATCAAACAAGACCGTTTTTGCTGGACTAGCAAGCACAAGGGGGACGTTATGAATCATAATCGGTGAGTCACTGCGATATTTTATCAGCTATTTTTGGAGTGCTTGTTTGACAGAGACGTTAACTGTACCTGCTGTTGTTATTGTATCTTTAATACTCAATGTTACAGAGCAGTTGTGTACATAACACAAATCTACACTTAACACTCCTACGCCCGCCGTCAGAGTGAGATGAGGTTTTAAAGCTACTGCAGATGTAAAAACAAACGCATTAACTTACCAGAGCTGCTGTTCACTATTTAAAGACAAAGTGCATCCTCCTTTCTTTAATTACAAAGAGTTTAATCTCACGGTTGTTCAGTACATCCGTGTGTTTTAGTTCCAGTAAGAAGTCCTTCTGGATTCATGGACGCCAGTGAAGACAGTTGAGCCTCCCCAGTTGTATTTCTTGAATACGTTTTAATGCGTTTGAGGCTAAAAATGTCCACTCGACAGAGGCAGCAGATTTTGGGATTGTCACCGCCCAACATGTCACGCTAGCCCACTGACCAATCACGTACTTGTAGGCCAGCTAGCAGGCTCTGACACGTCAAAAAATACGCCCAACATGTCAAACTAAAGATCTGATTGGTTGAACACTATGACAATCAACAATATCGTCCCCATTCACCAGTGCACATGGATGCACTTGTGAGTCTGCAGGTCTTGTTGTGGCAAAATGATGAGAAGAGACAGCTTGAATTGACGTTGCAACCAGCGGGGAGTTTTTTAATTCGAACAAGCTAACATCAACAAGTTCAACAAATCCTCATACAATTCCAATAAAATCCCCTGTATTACTTTTCACAGATTACTTTCATAGTCAAACTTTACCCCCCTTACGTCACTTTCCACCAATCAAACAAGTGGGTTGAACCACAAACAGAGCACATCTGATTTCTTCACTATGTCATGCTCTCCTGACTTCGTTTGGGTCGAGATAACCTTTTGGCAGAACGCACGATTCGTTTACAGGAAATTTTTGGATACAAATAGGGGTGATCGATTACAATGTGTCTGGTGCTTTAATCTCTTCCTAAGAATGTTCTTATGAAACTCAGTGTGTTCAACATAACAAATTATATAAACTGTTTACTTGTGAATCCAAATGTGTTCAGTTCAATCCTAAATTATATGATGATTTTCTTCAACATATCCCCCCTTTGGGGGTCACTTGACCCCCAACCTAACTTCATATAACTTTTGTCAAACTTTGTGGAACTGTAACCTAAAGTTTTGATCCCTCACAGCATTGAAACAACATAAGTGATTAAATGGATTATCCAGAATCAGAGAATGATCCTGCCAAATGATTATGTCAATTATATGTGCCTGATTAAATACCAATACAGAACATTTGAGCTAGTAAGATAATACAAATAACATCACTCAATACTAAGGTTCACTTTCACATAAGGGCAAAAAAACCCGCAGGTTGCATTACAGGAAAAACTCCTTTACGGTCCTTCCCCGCCGAGCGACCACCTTCTGGCATGAAGTGAACCTGTTCTTCATTACAAACATGTATTAACTGATACATCACAGATTTTAGTTTCTGCAAAACAATATATCGGTATTCATTAAATGCAACATCTAAGATCAAACTATGTATTTACGCTATAATACTTGTACACAGACTATATGAATCATGACTTTGAATTCTTACCTAGAGGTGAGATCTGATTGGATAAAAGCTCTACTTAAAACAAGCTGCACTGGAAGCAGAGCAACTGAGGAAGACAGGAGCTGTGCAATGAGAACATAAGATAATGGGGAAAATATTTTTATAAATGATAATACATGTAGTGTATTTAAGAAGAATTATTAAATAGCTATAACTTTGTGATTCTGTCAGGGCCAGCAGAGAAGGCCTTGCTGGCCCTGACGGCCACCACTCCTGTTTTGCCCTGGGCGGCCAATCTTCTGAAGTTCTGAAAACTCTGTATTAATTTGATATGCTACTGTGTAAAACAAGATAACTGATTTGAATATCATATTCTAGTTAGCATTGTTCAAACCAGTGTCAGAAACACCTCTGATACAGCCTCAAATGCTGGATCAGATATTGGCAAGTCCACGAGTCATGCACCGATCCAACATCACGTTATCAATCATTTATCAGCTCGCTTAAGCTAAAAAGGAACAATAACCACACGTGTCACTCGCTACCCCGTACATCATGACCGAAATGTACTGTGCATGTGCAACATCGTTTTCAGATGTTGAGAGTTGCACAAGCACAGTACCGGTCTGGCAGGTGCTAGCGGAGAGTGTAACGTTAGCCAGAGCTAGCAAAGTGTAGCAATTTGGTAATATTATACACTGGAACATCCTACCTTCCTGCACGCGTGCACTCTGCCTGTGCAACACTCTACATTACCAACCCAGGCTTTCAACCAGCAGAACCTACCAAAAACCAACAGAATGTTTAATGTATTCATTACAATAATCCATTACTGTAATATCTAATAATACAGACTCTGAAAGAGGTAATTCTGTCTGCATTCTGCTTACTTTCACTTTGATCTAATCAAAAATACATTTTGCAGCTAATACTATCATCCTTTTACATTATTACATTTTTTGAATGGATTTTTTTTTTCACTCCACAGCATCGCATTGTTAATTTTCCGAAAGAAAAATATCGAAATAATTGTTCCACCACAACCCGAAAGACGTCAGTGGAGTGGGCCAGTTCCATTCATCCCGTTAGTATTTGAATGGAGGCATAAATCTAAAAAAATATCTCAAATTCTGGAGAAATTAAACAAACACTGAGTGTTTTTTGCAGTTTGGTTGACTTTTACCTTTTTAAAATGTTCAGCTGCAGTGCCTACACTTCATTCTCCACTTGCTACTTGTGGTCAAATGTGTCCCTCACAGACTTGTCAGATTCCCAGGGCAGTGAGAGTAATTATCACCAATCACATGAGGTCATGAGGTTACACCGGTGCTGTGTGTGAAGGCTTTATTGAGATACTTGCTGCGGCCTTTTGTTGAAGGTCAGTCTTTTAAGTATCCAGGGTGGGCTGGACGTCTTCATCATCTCTCTGTATCTAGCTGTCTATTGTCCTGAGGTCTTGTATTTAGTGAAAGCCTCTTACGGGACCTCCCTCCCTCCCTCATTTTAGTCAGTTAAGGTTAGCCACAATCGGCACAACAGTTGTATTGGACTCTCCATGCTCTCTACAGTTGTTTATTGTTTGCCTTCCATACAGCCAGCGAGCAGCCAAAGCCTCTTATGTTGCCAAAGGAGCCTCAGAGTACAAGTACCTATAGGTGACTGCCCTCTCTTCACATCAGTAAAGCCTCTTATTGGAGCTCCTCTTCAGCTTTAACTCAAAATGAGCGCAGTAATTGATACTTCAACTCTCAAAAAGCTGCTCATTTGACGTCAATATATCTTTAAGAGTATTGATGACGATGTTTTTCTTTATGCGGTTGCAGTGGTTTGGCAGGAATACGCTTTCTGAATCCAAACAATAGATTTATTGTGAATCATGTGTTCTTACTCTTTTTATGTATTTTTATTTCATTTTATTTGCAGTTCATTTGGAATGTGCTGTGGTGGCCTATTGGTGCAATGTTGACAACATCTCTCAAACCAGGCTGTTCATAGCTCTACGTACAGAAAGTAATACAACATCATTCATATACAACACATGTAATCAATTTGTTTCCATCGTCATTTTAAACCAAACCTAACCGAGTAGATTTTTGTGCTAAACGGTAAAGTATTTAAAAACCTACTCATTGGAACACATACTACTGTCGCTCAGTTTGATGGACATTCGTAGGAGGCGCAAGAAAAATAACAAAATTACATTTCTTTAAGATATACAAACTGTTAGGATACGTTCCTCAAACACTGAAGACATTCAAAGTGCTCTATAGAGGGCCAATGAATTAACTAGAACAACAGTCAAAGAACAAAGTTGGTGTTTTTCTATATTTGGACTTTTTATCAACAAACTACTCACTATGTGTTACTCTCTCCCACAATACTTCCTGACTTCCCTACTCGGTGTCAAGCCCATCGGTTCCTTCTAAAGATAGAAATCTTTAAAACCTCACAAATATATCAATATATTTTCAAAGCTCAGTTACTTCCTAAAACAACTAGTTACCGTAGTTTTAATCAAATGTTACTATAAGAGGAACTGCTGCATTTGTACTATTTTAAGCTGCGGATGAATCCACAACTGGTGCTCCAGTGAGTGTCTGTGTTTGTGGGATTGAAACAAACTAAACAAGTGTGTGTTCACGGTAGTGAAAGAATGTGTCATCCAGTATTTTGAATGAAGATGGAGCTCTATGTCACAGAAGAAGATGATATATCAGGCTTTGATTCACACACAATACCTGTTTGTACGTTCAGTGATGGTTTGGATCTGTGCTGACTGTAAGAACAATGGAACAATACGTTAGAATAATACGTTGAAGATTTGTTTTGAGTGATGTTACACAGAATTCAAGGCACTGAATACACAATACACAATTTATTAAAATGACACGTTGCCATAATTTTGTGTTTGGCAACTGTAATACAGTTTTTAGCATAAATTCAAGCAGGAAGACTATCGTTGTATTTCTTCATCACCTCTCAGTTATTATCCAGTGTCCTGTCTTATTGTTCTCGTATGTTGAAGTTTAGGGAGTTAAACACAGTTTGTTCATTTTAGGGAAGGACGATGGCCATGACTAAATAATAAAACATATATAAATGTATTATGAGATGGGAAGTGAACCTGAAGTTAAATCTCCTAACAGCACACTGCCTTTGAACCACTATAGCACAGAGTAATGCAGCTGATGGGGGTTCATGTCATCACTTCCCTGAGTTAACGTCTTTAACAGTTTTATACGATCACTCCTTTCAGTGGATCAAATGGTTGTTTAGTCGAGTGGAACTTCTTAAACATGAGCCCTATTTTTATGCCTCTACTCGAAAACTGCATACCCATAATAAAGAGAGTGCAGATCTCTAACTACAAGGTCTATTTTAATAATTTTAAACAGGTAAAACTTGTGAGACACTTGCTCAGATGTGTAAATATTGTGTATATGTTACTGGTTAATAGTGAATGAAGATGGCACACAGCTCAAATTGAAAAGTTTCAGGTTCGTCTGAAAAAAAAACACTTTTATTGAAAATAGTTATTTGAAATAATGCAGATCCAAGCCTAAAAATACGCCACAGTCATAGCACAACATGTTTACAGTCTCCACAAACACATTCTACTTCGATTGAGTGAAGCAGGCCAGCATACTAGAGGTCTGAGTACGGACAGTCAAGCCAAATTCTCATTTTTGGAACCAGCTGTTGCGCTGCTCTGTTCTAATTTTATATACTATATAACTATATATTAACTATATATTCACTTCTTTTATCACTAAGAGTGTTCAATACATCGTAATAAAGCAGTTTGGCATCATTTTGAGCTCTCATATCTCTCCTCCATGGAATTTTCTCCTCTCTGTCTGTGTCTCCGTAAGCCTTTGTAAGGCCTGTGATTGGCGGATTCCATCATGTGACACCTTGTTGAATGCGGAAGAGACTCACGAAAGCAGTAGGCGGGTTATTTAGTAGATTGACAGATGTTTAGCCACTAAAAATCTCGATCTGGGCGGCACAACCCCCACGCGTAAAACCATTGGTCCAGCTGGGAAATGCTGACCATTTCCTCATAGTTTCGACCAGGACCTTCATTTTAACACGGCATGCAGTGCAGGAGACGGACTATATGTCTGAAGCGGATTACTATTAATTTTGAGCATTTTTCGTCACAAAAATTAACAAAAGGTACGCTGCGTTTCAATTGTTTTGCTGGGGAGCGATATTGTTGTTCGTTGACTTTATATATGTAACTTTTGAATGGTTTGACGGAGAGGAATTTCGAGGGTGGGATTCGACGTGCAGTCCAATCCTCGTGCTTTTGCATGTATCAATCCGCCATGATAGCTGCCAGCTTTGTGATGAGAGATGCAAACGGAGAGCATAGGTCGCAGATTTGTGGCGAAAAATACGTGATTTTATGGTAAATCTTCTAGTTGCTTATATTAGTTGGTATAATTGTGTTTGGAGTGTGTAAACAGTGATTTACATGATAGTGTTGCCCAGCTGTTGCTGTTTAATCTGGTATATAACATATGTATACATGCACAATATTCTCTATCGATATGTACATTTTTCCGACGATTTTTGCTACACCACTTGAGCACAAAGCCCCCAAATTCAGGGGCGTCGTGTATAAGAGGATAAAGTAATTTTAATGGAACTGATACACAATAGGTTGCTATGGTGATACATTGCAGTTTTTTTTATTTTCTTGTAAAGCTAAATGCTGTCCTTGCCTGGGGACAATATATTGCATTATATTAAATATCTAGCTGATCAATGAAGATAAGTTATTATGCTGATTGATCATAGCCCACTCTTCAATATCCCTGCTGAAAGTTCCCTCACGTTCCTCACGTTCTCACGTTCCCTCATGTCCCCTCACGTTCTCTCATGTCCCCTCATGTTCTCACATTCCTCACGTCCCTCACGTTCCCTCACGTCCCTCACGTTCTCTCACGTTCCCTCACGTCCCCTCACGTTCTCTCACGTTCCCTCACGTCCCTCACGTTCCCTCACGTCCCTCACGTTCCCTCACGTTCCCTCATGTCCCTCACGTTCTCTCACGTTCCCTCACGTCCCTCATGTTCCCTGGTAATAAACAATAACATTTTGTTAATGTTGCTCTGCCTGTCTTTGTCTCCTCCTGCCTGTGTAACACGTAGTCCCAAACATTCCCAAGGATTTGGTGATTTTTAATCTTTATTGCACCTCCTCTCCTCCTCAATAAATCCCCTCCATTGTATTAATGAAGTCCCCATCACAGTAATGAAGCTTTAAGTGTAATTGTGACACGTCTGACTATGTGTGTGTGTGTGTGTGTGTGTGTGTGTGTGTGTATTGTACTTGCTACACAGTGAGGACTAAAACACATTTTTAACCACAGAGTGAGGACATTTTTGGAAAGTGAGGACATTTTGTCTGGTCCTCACTTCAGGCCTGTTTGAGGGTAAAGACCTGGTTTTAAGGTTCAGATTGGAATTAGGTTTGGGTTAGGGTTGGGGTCTGGCATTTAGTTGTAAAGGTTACGGTCAATGTAAGGGGCTGGTGATTATTATAGGTTCCTCAAAAAGATAGAAGTATAGGGATGTGTGTATGTTTGTGTGTGTGTCGGGTGATGGGATGCAGATCTGCGTGTCTATCCGGGTGAGAATTAATGTGACAAAGTGAATAAGTCACTGCTTGCTTATATACCTTTTTCTTTCAGATATAATTCTATGTGCAAGTGGTTGTACATGTAGTAAACCATTTATCTGCCTTTATTTGAGCTTTTTAATTGCGATTAATCACATTGTTATGCGCAAAATTCAATAATGAATTCAAAAGTAGTGTATTGTGCACTTTTATTTTAAAGTACTGATATATGAACAAAAGGTCAATAACATTTGGTTTGTAAACACTTTAAACACATCAGGTTCTTGTTAACAGCAGTATTCCCTTTACACAGTAGCAGTTATAACACAGTTATAATGATTCTGATCATAGATATTCAGCCGGTGTTCATAACTTTATCTTCATGTGTGTAAGAGATGCAGTTTAAATATACACCTTGAAAACTGCAAACCTATCTACGTCAGGTTTGTTAAATGCTCAGTAGTGATACTAAATGATGCTTATTATACATATTACAAACAAAACACTTTAAAAACTGTAAAACAATTATTTAAATTAATTATTGCTTTTTTGCTTTTTTTGGTATTGTGGTCAGACACATGCAACGCTGATTACCATAATATGTGTGGTATTTGTTATAAATGTACGTTGGTACATAGAGGGTGATAAGAAGCTGTACATGGAGGGACTTAGGACCCAGGGGAATGTAGGGGAAGGAAACAGGAAGTGACGCCACACAAACAGCTGTTCTTGTCTTATAAATGTCGCTTAATAAAAATAAAATAAACTGCGTTAACGCGCGATAAAATAATTGTCTGCGTTAATTAATTTATGTGTTAACAGCAGCCCTAATTAATAGTAATATTATATCTAATATTGATGGTTAATAAGATTATATTATTACATATATAATAGTAATATACTGTCTGTTGCTATGTATTGTTTGAAGTGGGTTGCAGCTGTGTGCAGCATTATTGCCCAAGCAAATTTTCCCCTTTGGTGACAATAAAGTACATCTTATCTTATCTTAATATCATGTTTAATAGGGATGTAATGAAACATTATTATCAGTTTATTTCACACAAATATTTGTAGTGTGATTTATAATGAAAGTGGGCAAGACCTAAATCTACTCGACTGCATTATTTTCTGTGCTTAGTTGTTATCTAGTGTCATTTAAACTAATCAGATAAACTCACAATATATACTATATTATAATATCGTAAATATAGTGCAGTTATGCATCTGAATTAATCAAATAATTACATATGACTTAAATTTGAGGCCACTTCAAAAAAATAATAAAACTGTAGGTTGCGTGTCTAAAAGCAGGATGCATTAAATGTAAATGAATGTGAAGGTGGTCTGAAGTGCCTGTGATAAAAAAGGTATTAAAAAGGGGCCATAATAAGTCATTGTAGCATTTTGCATCCTCTTTTTTCTTTAAGAAGCTTGTGCATGCAATGTAAGGAGGTCAAGATGAAAATAAAGCCTGTTTGAAGTGATGAGGAACAATCTGAAAAGGTCAGTTCCCATCTAATATCAAGTTTCCAGGGTGCTTGCTCAATGTCAAAATGTTAACCTTCAAACTATCTACCTTGTTTTTAACTGGAAGCCTGTTTGTTAACAGTCCTTCTGCTTTGGTTACGAGCAGTTCACGTTCACACTGAACAGATAACAATCAACTGGATCACGCTGGTAATGATGAAACAATCTGAATCTGATGAATATGAGAAAAGATCTTTAGTTAGAATGAACACCATTTTTACCTTATTTCTAAATAGATCTATGGATGTTTATTCCTATCATCATCAGCATCAATGTGTTCCACACATCGATTCCGGCTGCAGACCTTTGCTATGTGTCGTTTTTCCTCTTGTGATTCCTGTCGTTCTCTCTTCTGTAAAACTGTTACCTGTTAGGATGCATGCAAGTCAAACACACTATACATAAACACAAAGCGCTTCTCCACCAGCAGATGATGCATGTGTAAGTGTGTGCGTCCACAGCTTATCTTTATACTACTGGACCCATCAGCCCCATTTGTTATGAGCTCAGTTGTGCTTTATAGTCATTCAATCAAAGAGCAGTGGCCATTGCCGATACACCTGGTGGAAATCTGCATTTTTCTTATTAAAGCTGGTGTGACTGGGCCCTTAATTAGGCTGTAAGCCATTGCATTCCATGGCTTGGATATTTAATATTAGTTTTTTCAGATAATACATTAAAAGTCTTCTTTAAACACACAACTTTGAAGTAAATTATCCCCTACAGCCCACCCTTCTCACATTATTGACAAATGTGGCATGTAGGTATGGCGTGTATCAAATGCATCGACACATGGTTAAAAGGAAGCCACTTTTCCTTTAAATGAGTCCCACCTGATCGTTACAAGCTCAGTCAAAGTGTTTATTCTTCCATTCAGAGCTCAGGAGAGGACAGTAAACACTGGCACACATTAATTGGGGTAAATGTTGATCCAAGGCGGTGTTAGCCATTCTTAGGACGACCAGAGCCGGCCAACATACTTCACCCATTCAGTTTGTTAAGTCAGCGTTAAGCTCCCATCGTTATGGGTCAAGCTGAACTCTTGACTGAGCGTCCCGACTGGAATTCTCTCCATTCTGTCACTCATTCTTCCACAGCAGCAACAAACGGAGCCCAGCACGTCGAGGGCTTCAGGTAGAGACTCTGAGCTGCTGAATGGTCTCTTAGACCAGCTCTGAGGACGCATTTAGATGTGCTGCCGTGGCATTGAGATGTACTGAGCCGTATTAAGATGTAGGGACGGAGTATTGAAGCTGCATTCAGAAGCACTGAGGTTGAATTGAGATGTTTTGAGCCATATTTAAATTCTGCTGAAGCCGTATTGGAGCTGTATTGAGATGTATCAGAGCACAGCTAATTGAAGCTGAGCAGCAGAGAATGTTGTGCTTTGTAGCCGGACGGGATTGTCCATGCTGCAGCAGCACGGCATTGTGGTCTAAAGGGATCCTCCATGCTATTGTGGTGTAAGGAGATTGTCCGCAGTAGAAGATAAGAAAAGGAGAAAAGCCATGAAGAGAAGGAGCACTCGAGCTGCCAGAGGTGATGTAAGTCTGCTGGGCTGTGTGTTGTCCGTCTGAGCTCTCTGTCCCAATAGGAGAGCCAGGGTTCAGATTAAATGTGTCCAGTGTGTGGCCCGGTACAGCCTCACTGTGTGATGTGTGGCCCAGGCCAGCCCCTCCATTTAATACGTGGATCAGTTTGACCTCCACATTTGATGTGCAGAGCAGCCTAACCCTTCTTTTGTCCCAAAGAAAAGCCCCTAATACTGAGAGCAAAGGCCTTTACAAGGATCCGCTCAGGAGTTAGTGTGACACACCAGAACTCTGCCTGATGTTCACACTGAATGGCCATTTGGTTATCACTCCATTAGGCAGTCGAACATTTCAATCAGTCTGGTGTCAACAATAAATCATTCAAAAGTTCATTCTTGAGTTTAGGAATTGCAGTTTGACAACACAATTCTAAGGCAACTTATGAGCTTTTTTTCAGCGCTTTCAACAGTCTCACACTGTCTTCATCAGTCCTAAAAGTCCTACCAGACCTGGCATTACTAAGTAAACTCCATCTCCTGAGGCTCCATGAAAACTCAAGGATACAGCTGAACGCTCCATAAAAAGCTAGTAAGAGGGCATTGAGTTTGGCTTTTTTTCTGTCAAACTGTTAGTCCTGCTTTATGTTTGGTTCCGTTAGCTGTTAGCACTGTTAGCCATCCCACCAGCTGCTAACAGCTAACCTACTACGGTTCAGTTTGTCATTTGCTAAGCGGTAGTTATACATACATATTTACATACATATGTACGTATATACATACATACAAACATGCAATTGTCTTACCAAAGACAAGCAAAGGCATGCAAATCTGGACAGGAACAATTCCTAATCCGTAGCGAAAACAAAAGTTCAAACTGAAGCAGTCGTTCCGGCCCGTGCAGACTGGTCCTTAGTAGTGAGGAGTCAGCAGTCAATTAAAGTGTAAAACAGTCAATAAAATATGTTTTCAAAAAGTGTGAAACACTTAAATCACAAGAGGACCTTGAGCATACAGTCATACATGAGCATATACATAGGCAAGATTAGCCATGGACAAACAGACACACACACACACACACACCAACACACGAAGATACATCATTTCCTGGCGAAGGTAAAAGAAGATACGACAGCGTCAGAATGAGTATTAGAAGGGAAAGTAGTACTGAAACTAGCTGCGATAAACACTATTGAAATGTGTCTGAACAGAAGGCCAGAAGATGCTCTCTTTCTTTAATACTTTATATTTATGATTGGGATCGTGGAGCAACCAGAATGCTCAGCCAAATACAGTGGACATGAAGGATTATTTTATCATTAGTATTCAAGCACATTATCTATATTTGCCAGAGGCATGTTTGAATATGTGTAGGTATATTTTGGACTTCAGGCAATGTTTATGCTCCAGGTCATTGGAAGGTTTTGGTTTGGAATTGTTCTTGTATCCACTGCTGATTGGCTGCTTGTTTACAGTGAACTAGGGTTGATTCCAGTGTTTACACTGTGTTTACGGCTCACATGTATATGACATGAAATTGACCTGCAGAACTAAGCCTTTGCAGAAGCCTTATAATGTCCATATCTGCAGTGGGTTCAACAGGAGAGAGCTAAAAAACTGAAGGTGGGAGGGAATAGTACTAGTATAGTATAGTACACTAGAGTATAGTGCCGGGGGGGCCTTCCAGCACTTTCCCCTATCTGTTATATGTGGGGCACAAAAGCAGAGGAACACAGCAACCTGAAAATTATTTTCTTTGCTTTAGATGACGGTGGCATCACCAGATATTGGACTCCTGCTGAACTGATGTCCACATGTTACCTGTAAATGGTCTGAAAATATGAAATTCCACATGTTTAACCAATTTATTCTTACCCAAGGAAGGTACCCAAGGTGTCTGATAACAAATCACGCCTAATCTGTATGGGTCGCACGGAGCTTTTGACTGACTCCAATTCATACCCATGAAACTGCATCTTTAAAAAAAATGCATCTATTAATTCAGTGTGGCTTTGTGGCACAAGGCAGTAAAACTGCCTGTGCCAAAGCACACTGTATATTATCCATCGGGCTTAATAATAATAATAACTAGAAAATTCCTAAAGAAATTTTGACAGTGTGGCTTCTACTGCCCGAAGAAATCGCAATATATACACACGCCAATGTTACCGGTAGTGTCATTCAGGTTCAATTGAGATAGCGCTACTCTCTTTTCTGCATTTAGATTCATACTCTTGGATTGAAACTTGTATTTGTGGGGCTTTTATTTTGAAAGGGTGGGACTGGGTGGGTGAGAGAGGGGGAGAGGAGACATAATCATAATGTTTGACACTAAAATGAGAGGCTTCATCACAAGCATTCCAGTTAGAATGAATTCTAACTGGAATGCTTGTGATGAAGCCTCTCATTTTAGTTCATTCTGTGGGGCTTCTGTGGGGCTTTTAATTTAAAATGGGGGGGGGTGAGAGGGGAAAAGTCCTCTAAAAATATCTAAGACCTGAATGACTGTATGATAGAGAGAGACACAGAGAGGGAGAGAGAGAGAGACAGACAGAAAGATAGACAGAGAGGAGAGAGAGACAGAGTGAGTGAGACAGGCAGACAGACAGTTAGATGGACTGAGTGAGTGGGAGAGAGAGACAGGCATTTTTTTAATGACAATCCTTGGTAGGATTCACTAAAGTTGGCCACCCACGAGGAAAAACATAAATCAGATGAACAAACGTACTAATTTAAACTCAAACCATTTTATTTTCCTAAACCTAACTAGGTACTTTTGTTGCGTAGGTAAACCTAAAATCTAAGTAAACCTACATTTGGAAGTTTTATTTTGAAAAGACGCTATGCACGTAACGACCACAGGTTCAATACTGACACTAGAGGGGCTCCTAGAGCTTCATAGTTTGAAATGTACGGCAGCAGTAATTGACGAGTTTGACGTTAGAATGTATCGGTTTTACATGTGCATAATATAATAATAATAATACCAATGGAGAAGGCCCTGTCCCCCCAGGTCCAATGCGTGGACAGAGTAGGGGGGGTAAGGAGGTTGGCTTCGGCGGATCTGAGGTTGCGGGTGGGAGTGTGTCGATGTAGGAGGTCTGGAAGGTATGAGGGGCTCAGGGTTATGAAGGGCTTTGCATGTGATGAGAAGAATCTTGAACTGGATTCTTTGCTGTATGGGGAGCCAGTGGAGGTTTTGAAGGACTGGGGTGATGTGGTCTCTGGTGCGGAAGTGGGAGAGCAGACGGGCAGCTGAGTTCTGGATGTATTGTAGTTTGTTGATGATTTTGGTGGATGAGCCGTACAGGATGCTGTTGCACAGTCGAGAGGTGATGAAGGTGTGAATGAGTGTTTCAGCAGCTGTGGAGGAGAGGGAGGGGCGGAGACAAGCAATGTTTTTGAGATGAAAGAAGGCGTTTTTTGTGATGTGATTGACGTGGCGTTCGATGGAGAGGGTTTGATCAAAAATGATACCAAAGTTACGGATATGTGTGAAAGCAAGAACAGTGGTGCCATCGATGCAGAGGGAGAAGTTGTGGTGGGATTTGTTTAGTGATTTGGGGCCGATAATGAGGATTTCAGATTGGTTGCTGTTGAGTTTGAGGAAGCTGGCTTGCATCCAGGTTTTTATATCCGTGAGGCAGTTGGTGATGGTGGAGTGGGTGGTTGGGGTGATGGATTTGGTGGAGATGTAGAGCTGGGTGTCGTCATCTTAGCAGTGGAAATGGAGACCATGGTGGAAGATGAAGAGGAGCGGACCGAGTACCAAACCTTGGGGGACACCTTGAGAGACTGGGGCTGTGTCGGACTTGAATTTGGTGATACTAATGAACTGTTCACGGTCGGAGAGGTCTGATTCAAACCAGGAGAGGGCTGTGCCAGTAATGTGGAGGGAGGACTTGAGACGGGAGAGGAGGATGGAGTGGTTGATTGTGTCAAAGGCTGAACTGAAGTCGAGTAGTATTAGGATGTTGAGGGAGGAGAGGGGGAGGTCATTGGTGACTTTGATCAGGGCAGTTTCTGTGCTGTGATGAGATCTGAATCCAGATAGAAATGGTTCATACAGTTGGTTTGATTCCAGGTTGGTTTTGAGTTGATGAGCAACAGTGCACTCCAGTATCTTGGACAGAAAAGGGAGATTGGAGATGGGTCTGAAGTTGTCAGATGTCAGGGTCAAGGTCAGGCCTTTTGAGGATGGGTGTGACTGAGGCCAGTTTAAGGGCGGGAGGGATGGAGCCGTTAGACAGGGAGGAGTTGATGACAGAGAGGAGGTGCGGGTGGAGACAAGCCATGACTAAAGTGGAAGGGATAGGGTCAGGTCACAGGTCGAGTCTTCATGCCAGAAAGTGATATATTGAGATCCGAGGGGGAGATGAGAGAGAATCGGGAGAGTGACCGGTCAGTTAGTGGAGGATTTACAGATACAGGGTTGGACATGGCGGGGTTGGAAGTGGCCAGTTGGTTGTAGATGGTATCAATTTTTGCTTTGTAGAACGACAGGAAGGAGTTATATTTCTCTGCTGTGGAGGAGTGGGAGAGATTGTCCATAGGTTTGAGAAGTTTATTTATTGTGGAGAAGAGGACCTTGGGGTTGGCGGAACCAGAGTGGATGATGCCAGAGTAGTAGGTGGAGCGAGCAGTGTTGAGAACCAGTTTTGTATTGCTGTATGTGTTCCTTGTAAGCCAGGGTGTGTACTGTGAGGGCGGTTTTGTTGGAGAAGCATTCTAGTCTGCATTTCCGGGATTTCATGAGGCGGAGTTCAGGGGTGAACCAGGGAGCAGTGTGGGTGAAAGAGACAGTTCTGGTTTTGAGTGGGGCAAGCTGATCAAGGCAGGAGGATAGTGTGTTATTGTAGAGGTTGACCAGGTCTGAGGGGGAGGGGCTAAAGGAGGTGTGAAGTTGGAGAATTTGTCACTGAGACAGGCTGACAGGGATGAGGGGCAGACAGACTTGATATTACGGAGAGTGATGGTTCGCCTGAGTTTGGGTTCTGGGATGGGGTTGTTGAGCTCCATGATGAAAGCTAGGTGGTCGGAGACGTGGTTGGTGGTGATTCTAGTGGAACAGACCAGGTCCAGGATGTGATAAATGAAGGATGTGTTAAATGAAGTTGAAGCATCTAAGCATGTCCAGAAATTCTGTGGCTGTTTTACAGTCTGAGGAGTCGATGTGGATGTTGAAATCACCGAGCAACAGGATGGAAGGTGAGATGGAGCAGAGCTGGGTAAGGAATTCAGATAGGTCGGAGAGGAAGCCAGGGTTGGGTTTTGGGAGGCAGTAGATTATTGAAATGACCAGGGGTTTAGGACCAGAGAGTTTGAATGTCAGCTGTTCAAATGAGCATGGACTTTGGATGGTTAGTGGTGGGTGGTGGTAAAGAGCAGCAATTCCTCCACCGCGGCCATTAGGGCGTGATTTGTCCAGGTAGTGATATCCAGTAGGGGTGGTTTGGTTGAGTGCGTAGTAATCCAGGTGTTTTTGCCAAGTTTCAGTGAGACAGAGGATATCAAGGTTGTTGTCAGTGATGCATTCATTAATGATTGGGCTTTTGTTGCCTAGTGACAGGGTGTTGAACAGAGCAAGCTTAATGAAGTGTTTTGTGATTGGTTGTGGGGATTTGGGTTCTGAGGTTGGCTGGATTCACGTTCTGTTTTGGTATGTTGACAGAAGTGGGGTTGTAGATGATGAACTTGCGCTGGGAGCCGATATGAACATAACTGGGACGGATATATAGCTGAGGTTGTTTTTGTTTATGGCTTTGTTATTGCAGTGTGGATAGGGCAGCCTGTCTGTCACAATAGTGTGGATGGGGAAAGTTGCAGCTGAAGGGTTTAATGACAGGGAGAGCCAAGAGGGGGAGCAGTCACAGGAAACTGTGCTCTGAGGTGGCAGCGTAGAAGGAGAGGAAGCGGTGTGTGTGTGTGTGTGGACAGTAAATAGTCAGTTGTGCGGACAGGATTGTACAGCGTTCTGCAAATTTGCCTCGAGCAGGCGGCTACCCAGTTTATTGAGATGAATACCATCGTTCTTAAAAGAGGAAGAGCAGTCCCAAAACAGCTTCAAATTGTCAATGAAGCCCACGTTGTGGGCCCTGCAAGCGGACTGGAGCCAGGTGTGAAGGCTGAGGACTCTGCTGAACCGCTGTGATCCACGGCCGAGTGTCGGAGTTGGACAACTGATAAAAGCAGACAGTCCATGACTGTTTGAAAAGTGTAAAAGATTTTTGAATCTTGGTAAACTCAGACTGGTGGAGGGCTGTATCTTTAATTCCCACATGAACGATAATTCGCCAAATGGTGAACGGGAGTGTGTGCAGCAGGCGAGGCAGCTTTAACAGGATTTCGGGAGCCGTCGCTCCAGGGAAACAGCGTGTGGCTGCATTGAAGAAACGGATATTCCTGATTATAGAATCCCCGACTATCAGTGTTGTCGGGGGGGGGGGGGGGGGAGGAGACGAGGAGACAACACTGTGCGCGTAATACGCGTCAATGGAGGAGGCGAAGATTTAACCAGCCAGTGGTGGCGGGGTGGACTGGGAAGGACTGAGAAAACGGGGGACAGGAGTTCGCCATGGTGCTGGTGTAAAGAGCGGTATAGAGCGGCGAGTCCTGGTGCGAGAGGAGGGCTCGGGAACGGTTGGCGTAGGGATCTTGTGTCGGCTGACATCGTACTCCTGGTTTAAAACATATGGACGCATGCGCATAACGTCTAAAATTAGCTAATAATATGTAATATGTAGGTGATGTGTGCCAAATATGCAAGCAAAAAGCATTTATCTGTATTCAGTTCATGCTTTTGTGGAGCTGTGAGAATACGCAGCCTTAATAGGTATCAGCTAAGGGACATTATTTATTTCACAGTGAAGAGCTCAGTGGAGGGAGATTGAATGAGTGAATAATTGCTTTGATAGGATTCCTCCGATGATGAAATAATTCTCTATTGACAGTTGACAAGCTTCCATTGTGATCACAACCCCCGGGTCTTTTATTTGGTTGTTATCAGAGGCTGCAGGACAGCAGCTCTCATCACAATAAGAGTTTATTTATTACAGTGGTCTCTGAGGGAAAAAAAACAACAACCTTCCCCTGATTGAAATAAAGATGTCAAAGTGAATCAGACAATGAGCTGATTCCCATCTGCTCTGTGCGGTTTCATTTCAGTTTGCCTTTATCTCTGTCTGTCCGCTCTGTTCGTCAGTCTCTTTATTTGTCTGTGAAAAGGCAGAATGCTTCCCTGTCACAATACCGCCCCGCTGTGATTACCATGCAAATGTATTTCATTAGGATGTAAATGATCAACATAATGATAATTTTTAATTAGAATGTAAATGATGATTATTTGTATGAAGATATCAGCAGCTGTGGGAGAGGACTGTGACAGTAAGCGCTTGTCTCTGACTGACTGACTGAATGGATGGATGGCTGCTCTTTCATTTATCATCTAACAGCATTCTGTTCTTCCCTCATCTTTCATTCCTCCCTCTATTTCTCTTTATGTTCTTCCTGCCTGAGGAATATGCGACAACACACACACACACACACACAGACCTTTATTTCATTCACTGTACACCAGTTTGCAGCAGATGGGGTTCCAATGCAACGCATTCTCACTCCCAACTCGTCAAATACCATTAGTTGCTTAGTGGCCCTAAGTTTAAGATTATGGCGCTCTAGTGTCAGTTTTGGTCATAATGGTCAGTTTCTGGTCATTACGTGTCATTCCAAAAATAAAAATCCAATGTAGATTTACCTAGTTTTTAGGTTTACTTATGCAACAAAAGTCTAGGAAAAGATTACATGTTTTAATAAGTGTGCTTGTTACGTAAATTACATACATAGTGTTAGTTAAAGCTAGGGTTGGTAATCTTGACACACTAGCAACGGTATGATAGATTTGTAATATTATCCAACCTAGAAACCCAACCCAGTGTTGCCAACTGTTTTCTAATGAAAGTAGCAAGCAGCATTAGCTCCAAGAGTTGCTAAATCTAGCGTTTCAGTCTCCAAGTCATTAACACTGACCGGTCCCTTCAGGCCTCCCTCCGAAGCCACTCCCCCAAAATTACCATAGTGAACATAAACAACCAACATGGCTATTAGTATTCACAGCTGTTAAGCTAGCTGTTTGTGGAATACAAACAAAGATTGCGAGAGCGGGTAGACAGACAGACAGACAGGTAGCCCCTCTGTCACAGTTCAGCTTCCATTCTGTCTCTCACTCACCTCATCAGCTCATTCAGTGCACCTGTTAGTCACACCCACCTCATCAGCTCATCACTCTCACCTGCTCACTCTGCTGCACCTACTGTTTAAACAGTCTCACACACACTCACTGCCAGATCGTTCTCTGCATTATGCCAGACTTTCCAGCGTTTATCCTCCGACTGTTTTCCCGTTACCGACCCTGCCTGTTTGGACTTCTCCGCCTTGCCTCTGCCCCGGTAAACCACTCAGCCTTCTGTCCCCGACCACGAGATTCTGCCTCAGCTTCCTCTGGTTCCTGTCTGCCTTCTCCCCTGACGGCTTGGTGTTCCACAGAGTGGATTTCTCCATGTGAGCTGATCCGAGACTGTTGACCTGTTGTGTGTTCAGCCTGGAATAAAGCTTCGTTCAACTATTCTGTGTCTGTCGTACTGCTTCTGGGTCCTTACCTCACCCGTTACACCCTCCACTCATTTCATTTGGTGAATGATTATCAGCATGTAATTTCAACAAAAATATCAAAAATGTTTTTGAAGAAGATTTCCAACCCAACTTTAAGTAGACCGGTTAAGTAACAAAACTAGGGTAAAATAAGTCTGTTAATTCTCTTTCTGTTTCACAAATGTCTCTATACAACCTTCTCCCTAAGCGGACCTCCTCACTAGTTATTAGGGGTGTAACAGTACATGTATTCTTATTGAACCATTCGGTACGAGGCTCACGGTTCGATGCGCATTACGAACCGAGCAATGCGTTTAAATAATAATATTGCATTTGCGCTCATTATGGCAACCCACCTAACGTAACAGACAACGTGCTGTCTGACACGCCCACCACGGAATAACAATATTCTACCCTGGTGTGGCATGCTATGCTAAACTAGCTTAGCAGGAAAACCAACAGCAGCACACACCCTACAAACTCTCCCTGCAGCGTTTAGGTAGCTGTTCCATACCGATTCAAACAACCAAACTCTGGAGTGGCATTTCTGCTTTTTTGCTGTATTGAAAATTTACGGAAACGTGGCACCACTGTATCGTATTGAATCGAGAATTTTGTGAACCGTTACACCCCTGCTAGTTATACTTCTCTAGTTGCTCTGACCATCTAATAATGATGCAGATGGGTTTACTTTGGAATTATTTGAAAGCCTGGTGTTAGTCGTGGAGGGGCACTGACAATATCATCAGACAATATGATAATGGTCCAACATGGGGCAGGGGCAGTTGATGGTTTTTGATACATTGACATCTGTTAAGATAAATAATATCTGGTGTGATCCAACATAACAGAAGCCGTGGATAAAGCATCCAGTTGTCTTGGTTCCAGCCCCTAAATCAAACCCCCACCTCTGCCTCATCTGGCACTTCATAGGCAGGATGAACCCTGTTGAAGGGACTAAAGAAGTTTGAATTATTTAACTCTTTGGCATGATGCTGTTTTTTAAGTTATGTTAAAGATGCCTTCAAATCAAACCTATTGTTCCACACTAATATTGTTTTAGCAATATACTGAATGCATGTATGGATGGTTGAGGTAAGAGGAAAGATCATGTTTATAGTTGCATTAATTGTTTGGCCTGCAACAGGATGCAAACTCTCCATTGTTTAATGGGTTGTTTTTATAGTTGCTGTCAAAGCAACATGTCCTTGATGTCAAACATGAAAAAGTGCTTAATTTATGCCATTTCACATGGAATCACGGTAGACGGCAAACCGGATATGATTTTAGTGGACAAGAGCACGACGGTAAAATTAGGTGAGGCAGAGAATATCGGTAATGGTAGACGGTCGTGGCGTCAAAGTTGAATATCCTTGAGAGAATTTTACAACCAGAAGATACGTAGCTCCCTCACACAAGGTGAAAGTTGTTTAAGTTTGCAATTGAATATTAAGGGGACGTTTATTTTATAGCTCCATACATTATAAAATAATAAAATGAAATACTAGACACATCATACTTTATTTCCCTCTCCATAGCAGTATCATCACGTGTGTAAAGTTTAGCCGTTTGTTCTTCCTGTGCCGTCCAGAAGGCGTTTTCTGTCTGCTGTCGGCCTGATTCCATGTGATCAGCTGTATGTAGTTCTCGGAGAGTCCACAGAACTGTTTGGTCCGAAAATGCCTTTTGATTCTATGCTCCGTGCCCCTTTTGGGCTACGTCATGGACATGATGGAACACGTCATGGAAGGCAAAAATAAATCTGGTTAGTTGTCCATTGTTGTTGGCCCTAAGTGTGCCAGGTGGGGCTATAATCTGGCTGATATTGTGTAGTCTGAATCCAGCATTAGGTTACAGTGAAAAATGAGAAGAGATGCCTGTTGAGTGTAATTAATGGGGCTGTTCATTCAGCAGCACAAAATCACACCAGACACAGACCAGCAATACAATGAAAGTATTATTATTTACGGTGATATGAGCTGTGTCTTTGTTCATGTAGGTGGAGAAAAGAGGTGTCCGCTGTTCTCTTCACCTTGATTGAAAACCTTAAACGTTAACCTCCAAAAAAAGGTGACCGGTAACGAAGAGTTAAATTGCCTTGAATAATATTTTCTCTTGTGATTTAAATTAATTTCTGTAGGTGTGGCCAATGTCTATCTCATATGTTATATTAAATATAAGTCCAAAAGTGAGCTGGTAGAGAAGGTGTGTGTGTGTTAAGAGAAGCTGTCTTAGAACCCTTTTTTTTGCAGAGTGTCGTGCATCTCCTTGCACACACACACACACACACACACACACACACTCATAATCATAGTCCCGTTATGACCAGAATAACCTAATGATCTCGTCATCCCTCTTGTTTCAGTGGTGGAAGGTAGGAAGCCATCATTGATCACTCTCCAAATGCTCTTTGATGATTAGAGTTCCTATTAGGCTGTTTGATGCGGACAGTAATTGATAGGTGCTGACATGATGTGGATTGTGTGAGATGTAATGGAATGAAACTTTCCAGAGCGAAGCTGCAGGTCATCTGTCTTGAATCCCCTCTCTCTTTCTCTCCGTGACAGCCGTCAGCGTCTCTTTCTCTCTTTTTTTCCCAGTCTTTTGTTAGGTAAATGAGGAGAGGTTGACCCCATTCTCATTTTGCAGCCACCCGCTGGCCGATGGAAGACAGAAAAAAATGACGGGCTGAATGAATGAAACAGAGGGAGAGAGCCAATGAATAGTTTTTTTCTTCTTCTATTCAACGGTGCCTCACTTCTGAATTTGCAGTGTATGAAATTTGGTTGTACCTTTGTATGTGTGTTATAATATTGCTGTACTCTGAAGGCCATTTGCCAGTTCATCACCAGCTGCCATCCCCAGCCCAATAGAGACCAAACCTCACAAAATACCCATCATTTTCACACATGATGGACTACTACTGAAAGTTGGTAATAAACACACATTGGTGACAAATGAAGGAAAACCCGACATAAACTGAGTTAGTACGGTGTTGTGCCACCACAGGTCTCCCCACAAAAATTGACAAAATTGATTTCCCAAACTTGCTGACTGGATTACGTTCAGAGATGATGTTTGTTTCAGTAAATTAAGTGCAGTATTTGTCTAATGCTCCGGAGTCTTAGAGAGGTGTTGGAACGAAGCGGGTGTGGCTCTGGTTTAGATAAGAAAAGCACTTTGAAGATCAGGGAAACTTTGTGGTTTCGTTTAAAAGCATATCTGTAAAGTCGTCACCTTTCGCAATTTATAGTGTCCACCGGGTCGATCAGGTGAATCATGTAGATCTGAGGAGGTGGAGGAGGTTCTGAGTGACTGTGGTTGCACATTGATTGTCATTGCTATGAGACCTGGGCGACTATCAACCTTATTTGATTGTACAAAATACAGTGTAGTATTTCGTTTCTGTGGCATTTCTATGGGCCAATCAGAACTTTTGTCTGGTCTGCTACTTGAGGGCTTCCTCAACCTCGGTGAATATGTCTAGTTTTCATTTTCCTTGCAAACATTCACTTTCATTGTTGCTCTTGTCATGTTTGGAAGCTACAGTGCTACAGTACCCATTTTCTCAATCTAAAATAAATTACTCAAGAATGATTGTCCATGGCATGCAAGAGACTGTCGTTTGATTACCCGCAGCCTGAGCATATAAAGTGCCTTTAACGGGACAACGCTGCCTAACAGAACAATGTCAATAACAGTGTGGGCTGTTTAATGTTGAACTAGATAGCATTACAAAAATATCACTTGCAACTCCACTTGGACTTTAACCCCAATGAATCATGACTTCACTTGGACTTCAGCCTTTTGACTTGAAGATACTTGATACCTACCAACAACCCCAAAGACTAAAATCATGAAAAACCTGAATCATCAACACTTAAAAACCTGGATCTTTTTTATGATTAACTTCAGTTGCACTTGTTTTAACAAGCTATGACTTAACTTGGAACTTGACTCAGGACTTTCTTTTTCTTGACTTTGGGCTTGACTTGGAACTTGACTGCAAAGACTTCAGACTTACTTGTACCAAAACAATGACTTGGTCCCAGCTCTGTTAGTTACTGGTTACTTTGCAGATTCAGATTCCAGCACGGACCATTGTATGGAGTGTGGACTGGTAGCTGGAGAGGTGACAGTTCACCTTCTTTATGGATCAATAAAGGGCTTCTTCTTCTTCTTCCTCTTCTAGAAGTCACTGCGGACAATTTCTATATTTCTGTAGTTCTGAGTAACCGGAGGTTCTTCTGCCTGACTGAACAGACTTAACCGATTGCTATTCCAGGTGTGTTGCCAGTTAGTTGTATGAATACAGACATAAATTCTAGGAGATTTTGCTCTATAAAAGCTTCGAGACTCCCTCAACTGTAAGAGATTCTCCAATTGTTTGGAACTCTCCTGCAGATATGAACAGCATCCTTCGAAATTATATTCCAACATTTGTATTTTGATGATGGTGCTGAAGGGCAACACGCATCTTCCCGGTGTTGATGTGCATTCATTCTCCAGAAAAGCATACATTTTATAACACTCACTTCTCAGCACATCCCAGCCCCAACACCTTGACTGCTTCTGTACATCTGCATAGCGAGTTTAGTATTTGACAGCTGTCAGATGACACTACACAATGAGATGTGGCCTGTGTGTTGTATTTAACACAACATTTCCGAACTGTTTTAATTGGGTTGAGATATGGTGACTGTGAAAGCATTAGCATGGTTACATGGATGCTGGGAGAAGGGGTCCTGAGGGCATAACAAAACCATCAGATTAAAACAAAAACAGTTTTTACCAACATCTTTCTCCCTTTTTACTGGGATATAAATGTGTAGTACAACAGTATTTGGTGGGACAAAGGATGTACTTTTCATTCATTGCTTATTGTATAATCCTTGCTCCAAAGTGATGTGGACCTGCAGTATACATGTTCCATCGCAGTCGTTGAGGTATTCAGAGGAATTGTTCTTGTGTCCAAATGAATTGAGCTAGCTAGGGCAATGATCATCCTGTCGAACAAACCCTTGGACCGAGCTCATTACAGCCAGCTATAGCTGGGTGACTGGAACTCGAGGCCAGTTGCATTTGGTTATAACTCTTGATTGTAAAATAAATTTACCAGACATTGTTTTAAAATGTGGAGGTTAGGCGTAGTATTAATTGCATAACTCCCAGAAGAGCGCAAGATAACACTGACAACTGACAGCTGCCTTATATGAATATGTCCAATGCTGGTGTTATGCACACCATTAGATATGCTTCATATGCTCATCTCCTGTATGAAATGTCTGAATTGTCACTGCTCTGCGTTTTCATAGATTATGATAACCTGGTCATGGGCCACATTTCTCTTGCCCGTGCTGCCTCGCTTCTGATTTCTCCTGGCAGATTTCATGCTTGAGGAGTCGGCAGTGGTCTAGCATGTGTAGTTGCTGTGGCTGCTTTGACATATAGCAGAGGCGATTGGTGATCAAGTTCCCTGTCTGTTGAAGTGTATATCTTTCTAAAATTGACAGTTTAATTCAATGGAAAACAACTAATGTGCAGCATTTAGTAGAACATAATTTTAAAGACTTCCACTGTCACTGATTGGTGCATGAATAAAGTTATTATTGTTAGATTGGTTCAGGTCACTGAAGACTGAAAGTGGTCATGTGAGGCAGCTGATGTTGATGCTGGCTGCCTGAGTGCACAGTGGTGGGCCGTCAGGGCCAGCAAGGTCTTCTCTGCTGGCCTAGACAGAATCACAAAGTTATAGATATTTTATAATTTTATAATTTTTCATAAATACACTACATATATTATAATTTGTTTTCCCATTATCTTATGTTCTCATTGCACAGCTACTGTCTTCCTCAGTTGCTCTGCTTCCAGTGCAGCTTGTTTTAAGTAGAGCTTTTATCCAATCAGATTTCACCTCTATGTCTCTAGGTAAGAAGAGAGGCCTGAGGCCTGCAGACTCACAAGTGAATCCATGTGCAGTTTAAGTGAATGGAGACGATGTTGTTGATTGTCATAGTGTTCAACCAATCAGATCTTTAGTTTGACATGTTGGGCGTATTCTTTGACGTGTCAGAGCCTGCTAGCTGGCCTACAAGTATGTGATTGGTCAGTGGGCTAGCGTGACATGTTGGGCGGTGACAATCCCAATATCTGCTGCCTCTGTGGAGTGGACATTTTCAGCCTCAAACACATTAAAATGTATTCAAGAAATACAACTGGGGAGGCTCGACTGTCTTCACTGGCGTCCATGAATCCAGAAGGACTTCTTACTGGAACTAAAACACACGGATGTACTGAACAACCGTGAGATTAAACTCTTTGTAATTAAAGAAAGGAGGATGCACTTTGTCTTTAAATAGTGAACAGCAGCTCTGGTAAGTTAATGCGTTTGTTTTTACATCTGCAGTAGCTTTAAAACCTCATCTCACTCTGACGGCCCGCGGGCGGGCCGTCGGAGTGTTAAGTGTAGATTTGTGTTATGTACACAACTGCTCTGTAACATTGAGTATTAATGTGATATCTCACTAGAAAGCTACGGTTCTTGTAATTCGATTTATGCAAACCATTTCAAGATACAATAACAACAGCAGGTACAGTTAACGTCTCTGTCAAACAAGCACTCCAAAAATAGCTGATAAAATATCGCCGTGACTCACCGATTATGATTCATAACGTCCCCCTTGTGCTTGCTAGTCCAGCAAAAACGGTCTTGTTTGATCGCTAAGGGTCCACTTGGTCGAATCCAGTAAAAGATTTAGTCCAAAACACATTAGTACGTCCATAAAGACCCACGGGGGGCTGTTGCATCATTTCAAATTAGCCAGCAGACATGATAACTCGCGATCATATTTCGGGCATAATTTCACTTTTCATGTCAACAGAGCGGAGATTTTCATCGCAAAATGGAGGCTGCATTCCGCCGGTTAGATTGACACCTCATTTGACCCAATAGGAGCTTCTATAGCCCGGTCACATTCTGGAACAGCCAACGAGAGTCCGCTTTGAAAGACAATGCCCGCCTCTCTTCTTTGGGTAACGCTCGAGCCAATCGCAACAGATCCTGTTCAAACTCAGGCTCCATATAGCCAATGAAATTACAAAGACAAGGATATGCAGATTTATCAGATTGCCCTCTGGGAAAGTTTTCAAAACTGAAATTGTAAACCGTGAGTCAGGTACCTGAGACCGATTATCAAGAGCAAAGTCTGGTTCATGAGAATTTTCAAGAATCTGTGAAAGTTGACATTGGTTAAATATGATATAGTTAACCATACATGGACATAAATAAACTATAGTTTGAATTTTGGACTCATAATATATGCATTTTGACGTGGTGACGGCGAGCCTTCAAATGTGTTTTTACGCGGCTGCACTCTCAGTAAACCATGTGTAAAATATAAATTTTCTGTCGTATTGTTATCAAATTCTAACTTCTACCAGGTACTATGACACCATGCTACCGTACCAGTGTATTTTCCAGCTCATAAGTCCCAGCCATAGATAACTGCTGCCATCTGTTGGCCAAAACAAATCCAGGCGGAAATAAAAATCCTCTTTTTCAGTGTGTTGTAAACGCCATAGCTCAATGCTAGTAGCACTTACAGTGATTCTGACTGATTGTGAAGAAACTTCAGAGTGTTACCGTTCAATAGAGACTAAAACCATACATGTACTCCCAATGGTTCAATAAGAGCTGTCAGTTTACTTTGGGTACGCCTTGGATAGGCGTTTTAGGCAAATTTTACAGGAGTGATATGCTTGTTTATATATTATTATTTGTACAACTTGTTTTTATGAAGATGGATTTTTGTTTGGTTTAATATGTGATAGGAACTATTGTTATGTCCAGTGTTGCTCTGGGGACATATTTAGCCGGTGCCAGTGTTGCCAACTTGGCGACTTTCCAAACCCTCTTGGCGACTTTTTTAGTCAAAAGCTACTAGCGATAAATCTAGCGACTTTTTCTGGTGTTGTTGGAGACTTTTCTGGTGTTTTGACTCTGACGTTAAAGCACGTACGTTCTACAGTCACTGTGGTGAACGAGCAGCGGGTGCTGCCGTGAGCCGCCCCAAAGCACTCACAGGCGGTCAAGTCTCACAGCAGCCTCGCGCTGCAGTCAGAGAAGAGAGGAGACACACTCTCGGCGTATTCATGTATCTAGTGTAGTGTGTAGTGCAGGGGTCCCCAAACTTTTTCCTGTGAGGGCCACATAACTTTTCCCTTCTCTGATGGGGGCCGGGGTCAGTTTGTAACAGAAAAAGTGTGACGATCACAGGGGTGCCTAAATGTAAACATTTATTGTTTTCCAGAAAGCCACACATAACCAAATATTAATAACCCTTTCCGGGATCTTCACAGAAAAAAGTTCAGCTGAGCTTGGCGTACAAATGTATTCTGCTGAGCTAACAGTCCACTTTTTAGCTTTGAGAGTTTGTCTGCTCGCATTTGGCCTTGCAAGTTATCATACTTGTCTTTGTGACGGGATTCATAGTGTCGGCGCAGATTGTATTCTTTGAATACCGCCACCACCTCTTGACAGATGAGACAAACATTGCATTGAACAAAAAAATAATCGTTTGACCACTGCAGGTTAAATACCCTGCATTCTGAATCAATTTTTCTCTTACCTAACCTTTTCGCCATTATTCCGTTCTATTTGACAGGGGCTAGTCTAGGATTTGCGTGGCCAGACTGAAAAAAAAATCATAATGCGTCTCTGGTATTGTTCAGGGGGCCGGGCCAAATGTGGAGGCGGGCCTTAGTTTGGGGACCACTGGTGTAGTGTGTAGTTAGTGTATTTTTAGGTGTTGAGCTTCATTTTTACACGAAACAAATAATAACCGTAGCTGTGGCGTCATAATGAGGTGCTTCAGCTGCAGCACAGCAGTGAAGGCCCAGGTATAAAATGCACGGCCCGCCACTGCAAAGCACTGATAACTAATGGGGAGGACTAGCAAGTCCAGCTGCAGAAATCTTTTGCTCACCTATTAGAAAGCAAGAACACACACACACACACACACACACTGTCTCCCAGACAGAGTGTGTGTCATCATTTAGCTGGTGACTACAGTTGTTTTCCTGCGGGCCCCTGGGGACTAAATTGACACACAAAGAGAACCCAAGAGGCTCCGCCATGCAGCCTGCCAAATACAAACACACACATATACACACACAACTCTGTGTAGGGGTGTGTGTGTGTGTGTGCGTGCACGTGTGTGTGAGCATGTGTGTGTGTGTGTTTCCCTCAGAGAGAAGAAATGGTTCTTGTCAGACACCCCCACCCTGGGGTTTCTATAGCAACAGGCATGTCATAACAGTTCCCTTCAGTTCCCTTCACCAAGCTACACACACACACACACACACACACACACACGATCATCATCATTATCTTGTCAGTGGTAATGGTTTGACTTTATCTTATTGAAGAGGAGAACAAACCAAAGTGATGATTCACTCTTGAAATACTTGGTTCTCTTCAGCAGACGACTTTTGAAATGATGAGAATTTCACCTGCTTCTTGGATTCCACTTCATTGTACTTAAAATATGTATTAAAGCTTTATTAAAGAAATATAATGTGTGATTATAGATATTTAGACAAATATCATGCCATCCATTACACTGAGAATGAGCCTCACTGGTCAATGGTTCTTAGAAAAAGAGATGAAAGCATAAAGATGTGATTATTTAGCCTGTAGAATGAAGACAGATGCAGATTGCTTTATATGGTGTGAATCAAGATTTGATTCTGGAAAACAGGATTTAAAACTGTTTTCTGTTTCCTGGGATATGTAATAATGGGAAAATGGGAAAAACTATGGAAAGCAGTGCAGCTGAGCTCATTGGAATGCAGGTTGTGACGAACAAACATGGACTACAAAAATGAAACAAACTATAAGATGATTTGTATTTCATTTGACTTTACTGGCTGTGATGGTGCAACCCTGTCTCCTAATTCACCCTGGCGCCGTGCCAGCGGCAGCCTGTTGCAGCAGCTCCCTGTGTGTTTTAATTTTAGTCTTTTTTCACTCTTTCCTCTCTTCTTTTAGTTTTTTCTTTCTCCTTAACGTTTGGTTCTTACGGTCAGACAACGGACCGTAACCTTTTTTCTCAACTTTTCTCGTGGCTTTCTGTTGCTTTTCTGTATCTATGTAACGGAGAGCCACACACAATGAGCGGGGCCATTGTTTACTCCCGTGATCAGCTGTTCGCGCTGAGTGAGCCGCGGCTGCTGCCCGGCGCCAGGCCTGTAATCCCTGCGGAGCTACGGAGAAGATGCCGGGGCTGCAGATCTGGAGCCAAACGGAGGGCGAAGAGGAGGAGGTACAAACCTTCAGTACCGGCGATACTACTGGGGAACGTGAGGTCTTTGGCAAATAAGACAGACGAGCTCGGCGCGCTGGTAAAGACCGAGAGGGACTTCCGCGAGTGCAGCGTCATATGTTTCACTGAGACATGGCTGCACGAGGATTTCCCGGACCACAGTGCGTCGGTGCCCGGCTTCAGGACTGTTCGGGCGGACAGAGACGTTGTTCAGAGCGGCAAGAAGAGAGGTGGCGGGATTGCTGTGTATGTGAATGAGAGGTGGTGCAATCCCGACCATGTGGGTGTTAAGGAATGCTTCTGCAGCCCGGACATTGAACTGTTAGCCGTGGGGATGCGTCCTTATTATTTGCCGAGGGAGCTCTCGTCCACCATTGTTGTCGCTGTGTACATCCCCCCATCAGCTGACTCCGAGACAGCAGTGGACACCATCCACTCCACTGTGTCTGGACTGCAGATTCAACATCCTGGTGCATTTTTGGCAATCACTGGAGACTTTAATCACACCACCCTGGATAAAGCCCTGCCAACTTTTCACCAATATGTTGACTGCCCCACAAGAAATAATACAACCCTGGACCTTCTGTATGCTAATGCGATGGATGCATACAGTGCCACTGCCCTTCCCCCCCTTGGCAGGTCTGATCACAACTTGATCCTGTTAACACCCAGGTATGTTCCTCTGGTGCAGAGGCTGCCTGTGACCACCAGGACTGTGAGGAGGTGGTCTCAGGAGGCTAATGATGCCCTGCAGGACTGCTTTGAGTCAACGGATTGGGGTGTGCTGTGTGGACCACATGGGGAGGACCTCAACAGCATGATGGACTGTATCACAGAATACATCAAATTCTGTGAACAAACCGTCATACCATCCCGAACAGTACACTGCTTCCCCAACAACAAGCCATGGATCAACAGTGACCTGAAAGCTCTTCTTAACAAGAAGAAAGCAGCTTTCAGGTCGGGGGACAGGGACGAGCTCAGGAGAGTCCAGCGCGACCTGAAGATGAAGATCAGAGAGTGCAAGGACACCTACAGGAGGAAGCTGGAGGCCAAACTCCAGCAGAACAACGTGAAGGAGGTGTGGACTGGAATGAAGCAGATAACCGGCTTCAAGGTTGGAGGGAGACAACCAGGGGGCTCCCTGGAGAGGGCCAACGAGCTAAACTCTTTCTTCAATAGGTTTAGCTCAGAGCCCTCATCTGTCTCCTCCACACACCACACCTCCCCCTCTGTCCCCCCTGGTGTGCTGCATGGACTCAGAGCTCTCCACTTCAAAGGGCTCTGCCACCACCGACACTATGACCCCCCTCCCCCCCCTCTCTCTGTGACGACTGGCCAGGTGAGAAGACAGCTGGAGCGACTCCATCAAGGAAAGGCTGCTGGACCTGATGGCATCAGCCCCAGGGTCCTGAAGACCTGCGCCATCCAGCTGTCTAATGTCCTTCAACACCTCTTCAACCTGAGCCTGAAGCAGGAGGAAGTCCCGGTGCTGTGGAAGACATCGTGCCTGGTTCCCGTACCAAAGAAGACGACACCATCTGGCCTCAATGACTACCGACCAGTTGCCCTCACATCTCATGTGATGAAGGTGCTGGAGAGGCTGGTCTTGGCCCACCTTCGACTGCAGGTGAAATCCTCACTGGACCCTCTGCAATTTGCATATCAGCCTCATGTGGGGGTGGACGACGCCATCATCTACCTGCTGCAACGAGCTCAGTCGCACCTGGATGGAACCGGTGGCTCTGTGAGAATCACTTTCTTTGATTTCTCCAGTGCATTCAACACCATCCAACCAGTGTTGCTGAGTGAGAAGCTGCGGGTGGTGGGGGTTAACGCATCCACCATCTCCTGGATCACTGACTACCTCACAGGCAGACCACAGTTTGTCCGACTAGGCCGTGTGCTGTCTGATACGGTGGTCAGTGATACTGGAGCCCCACAGGGAACTGTCCTGTCTCCCTTCCTGTTCACCTTGTACACCACTGACTTCCAGTACAACTCAGGGTCATGCCATCTGCAGAAGTTCTCTGATGACTCTGCAGTGGTTGGGTGTATAAGGGACGGACGGGAGGAGGAGTACAGGACAGTAGTGGTTGACTTTGCAGAGTGGGCCGGTAGAAATCACCTGTGTCTGAACGTGGCCAAGACCAGAGAGATGGTGGTCGACTTCAGGAGGAAGACGACGGCTCCACAACCGGTGAAAGTTCTGGGAGAGGACGTGGACATGGTGGATGAGTACAAGTACCTGGGTGTCTCCATCGACAACAGACTGAACTGGAAGACCAACATCAACGCTGTGTACAAGAAGGGGATGAGTCGACTCTTTTTCTTGAGGAAACTTCGATCCTTCAACGTGTGCAGCAAGATGTTGAAGATGTTCTACCAGTCTGTTGTGGCCAGTGCACTGTACTTCGCCGTAGTCTGCTGGGGGAGCAGCATTGGAGCCGGAGACACCAACAGACTTAACAAACTAGTTAAGAAGGCCGGCTCCATCATTGGCTGCAAACAAGACTATCTGGAAGAGGTGGTGGAGAGGAGGACACTGAAGAAACTATTGTCCATATTGGATAACCCGGACCACCCTCTCCACCACCTACTGCAGGGACAGCGGAGCACTTTCTCCAACAGACTGATTCAGCTCCGCTGTCACAAGGACCGATACAGGAGAACATTCCTGCCCTCTGCTATTAGACTCTATAATAAATCACCTCTGGCCAAATCAAACACAAGACTATAACAATGCTACACTGCTGTTGCTGCTGCTGGTGATCTTGTGCACTACTGTTTTGTTTATTTGTTCCTATTTAGTTAATTTAATACAATTCTACTTAGTGTATACACTGTGCATTTTTATTACTTTATCTTCTTAAATCTAATAGGTCCTGCTCGGTTATTTTATTTTATTACATTGTATATATTGTGCATTTTACACACTTAATATTTTTATTCTATTGTGTAACCCTGTTTGCTGCTGCCACAGACAAATTTCCCCTTGGGGATGAATAAAGTTCTATTCTATTCTATTCTAACCCTGTCTCCTAAGAGAATATGCGTTCCCATACAACTCAATTAGGTTTCAAAGGAAATGTATTTTCTCTCAGATTAAAGTCACATATTTAAACACGTGGTGTACGTTGTAAATTTAAGTTTAGTAAAACTTCATGGTTTGGCCTTAAAATAATTACATTTGTTATGTTACAGACGTAAATTTAAATAAGTAAACGCTGACTTTTGGTTTTGCGGGTGTTTGACCCGCCCATCAAATGTGACCTCCTCCGTACCAGGCGGCAACCTCTGGTTCTGAAAAATGAAGCCACTGCTGAAGCACCGTAAACTGTCATTCTCTCTAGTGTCCACCAGGGGGCGACTCCTCTGGTTGTATAGAAGTCTATGAGAAAATGACTCTACTTCTCTCTTGATTTATTACCTCAGTAAACATTGTAAACATGAGTTTATGGTCTCAATCTCTAGTTTCAAGTCTTCTTCAATACAGCATGATGTTCATTTAGTACATTATGGTCCATTTAGAGTCAAACAGACCATAAAGCAGGGGATGCTTTAGGGCGGGGCTACTGTGATTGACAGGTTGCTGACGCTACCAGAGACGTATATGGCGTCTCTACCGCAGCGTCACTTCTTCGCAGTCCAAATATGGTCATTCCTGTTGCAAAAATCCAAGATGGTGATGGCCAAATTGACGAACCCAAGGCTTTAAAACATCAACATCAACCCCAAGCGTATTTCATAAGTGACGCTTTATGTTCAGCCAGGCAGAGGACTGAGGCTGCTGCTGCTCTGCTAACATGCTGCTTTCACTAGAGCGGACACGGAGCTAGAGCAGAGCTCTTCATAGATCTGGCCTCTTAATCGTGCTCTCAAAGTGCACCAGAGTCATGCATTTCATTTTGAAACCTACATTTTCTCTATGTGGTAATAAACCTTTATTTAAAAAAAGAATTAATCCGAAACATCTTAAATTGTAATGAACCCCAAGATGAGTAGTAATTGACTAAACAAATTCCTTTTCACTGTAGTGTTTTGTATTATATCGCGTATTTTGGGGTTCCAAACAGACAACACAACCAGGGATTTCAGATGTTTGTTTGGGGGCCCAGTGGATAAAGGGCCCTGAGGAGCCACGCATACCTCGGGCCTTCCCTGTTCGTTTCATCATGTGTAGAGTGGTTTACTCAGAAACAATGCGCACGTGAAAAGCACAGTTTGCAGTCAGTGAAGCAGCAGTTATCTCTGACTTCGGTTTACGTGTAGACACACACACACACACACACACACACACACACACACACACACTCTCTCTCTTCTCTCTCTCTCTCTCTCTCTCTCTCTCTCTCTCTCTCTCTCTCTCTCTATGGAAGGGAAGTGTTAAGTGATTTCCACAACAAGTGATTATGTTGAGCTCAGTGAGCAGAGTGATGAAATGAAGTGTAAACAGTGTCTTTGTGAGGACCACTCCTCTGATTCTGGTTCTGTTTGCAGAGCGTTTGATTCAAGAGACAGACGTGTGTCGGCACAGAGACAGGAGGAGCAGTGAGACACGTGTCTTCTGTTGAGGGAACATCAGGCTGACACCAGCTTGATGCAGAGCTCACAAGTGGTCACATTTCTATTCGTATGCTTGAGTTGGAAACAACAGCTTGCAGTGTGTGCATCATTTGGTGCCAGGAATCATATGCAAGAATTATGAATCTTAATCATTAAATATTTGTATTTGTTTGTTAATTTTTGCTTTCGATGTTTTTTAATAATTTTAACTATTAGCATCAAGAAAATACAAAGAAACCTTAACATTTCTTATTTAAGCATATTATTTGAGTATATAAAATGTATCTTATTACACATTTTACTTTTTACTGACAAAAAATTGTTAATGTAAAAAAAACGTTCATCAGTTTTTAAACTGTTCTAAAGAGACATTGTTGTGACCCAAACTCAAAACATTCTTTACAAAGAAATCTTAAACGATAAGACAAGAAATAACGAATGGAAGACTGTGTAGCATAAAGATAACAACAACAAAATGATTGAACATTATAGAAGACAGAGATAAAGACATCTTAGAGGTGGAGGTCCGTCCTCCTTGAGAGGTGGTGGAGGAGGTCCTGTCCTCCTGTAGAGGTGGAGGTCCTGTCCTCCTGTAGAGGTGGTGGTGGAGGTCCTGTCCTCCTGTAGAGGTGGAGGTCCTGTTCCCCTGTAGAGGTGGAGGTCCATCATCCTGTAGAGGTGGAGGTCCTGTCCTCCTGTAGAGATGGAGGTCCTGTCCTCCTGTAGAGGTGGTGGTGGAGGTCCTGTCCTCCTGTAGAGGTGGAGGTCCTGTTCCCCTGTAGAGGTGGAGGTCCATCATCCTGTAGAGGTGGTGGTGGAGGTCCTGTCCTCCTGTAGAGGTGGAGGTCCTGTCCTCCTTGAGAGGTGGTGGAGGTCCTGTCCTCCTGCAGAGGTGGAGGCCTTGTCCTGCGAAGGTGGAGGTCCTGTCCTGCAGAAAACCAAAATCTAAGGAACTTAGAAAGATTATCCTGGCAAAGCATTTTTTCCACCTGTTCTTAAGTCAGAGGCAGGAGAGCAAACTATTTAGATCTTAGATTTAGAATATGGACCATATTCCCTCACTTGCCTCTCAGGGCTTCCGTAGTTTTCAGATGTGCAATCTGTAACAGGGCTTCATCGTTTTTTAAACAAAGGGATTCTACTCAAATCTGACTGATCACTTGTGACCAAACCCAGCAGTGTGAACACACCTCAGAGACACTTCAGCATCACTGCTGCAAGACGACTGTTCAACATTTCTTTCAGGCATTTCTCTATATTTCTTTTGATCTGTCAACAAATCACATGAAAAGAATTGTGTTTGCCCATTTCTTAATATTCTCTGACTTCCTTCCTCTGTGGCTCTCAACTACAATACGGCAATTGTTTACTATATACAAATCTTTAAAAGCAGCTCACAAATATATTCTTTCATTTTAAAAACTGGAGGATGTTTTGCATTTGTCTATTTTCAGCTGTGGAATAATTAACATCTGGTGCTCCAGCTAGTGTTTGGCTGCAGGACGGTGTGTGAGCATTGAGTCAGAATAAACTACAGTGTGTGTGTTCATGGTGATGAAGGAGCAAGAGTGAGGCTCATTAATGTGTTTTTAATTCATCAGGTTTGATACACACAAAGTACTTGTAGTACTCAGCAATGTGTATCTTTTAAGTTGCTCTATCAGAATAGAGCTGCGATGCTTGCAGACCATTTAGCAACTGATGCACAGAGGGTATTTTCCTATCGAGACTTTAACCCTACACTGTAAAAAACGGCTGTGAAATCCACAGTAATTTACTGTGTATGTGAGCAGTAACTTACTGTATACTATTTCCCAGTAAAATACTGTGAATTCAACCAAATATTACTGTAGTCAAAGTTTTACTGTGAAAATCACAGTAATAACTCGTTTACTGTATAAAAACACAGTAACCAAAAAGGTACTGTAGAAAATCACAGTACCCGACAAAGTACTGTAAAAAATCACAGTAACGAACAATCTACTGTAAAAAATCACAGTAACGAACAATATACTGTAAAAAAACACAGTAACGAACAGAGTACTGTAGAACTCACAGTAACTAACAATCTACTGTAGAAAATCACAGTAATGAACATAGTACTGTAAAAAATCACAGTAATGAACAGAGTACTGTAGAACTCAGAGTAACTAACAATCGACTGTAGAAAATCACAGTAATGAACATAGTACTGTAAAAAATCACAGTAACGAACAATCTACTGTAAAAAAACACAGTAACGAACAGAGTACTGTACAACTCACAGTAACTAACAATCTACTGTAGAAAATCACAGTAATGAACATAGTACTGTAAAAAATCACAGTAATGAACAGAGTACTGTAGAACTCACAGTAACTAACAATCTACTGTAGAACTTCACAGTAACGAACAGAGTACTGTAAAAAATCACAGTAACAAACAGAGTACTGTAGAACTCACAGTAACTAACAATCTACTGTAGAAAATCACAGTAACGAACATAGTACTGTAAAAAACCACAGTAACGAACAGAGTACTGTAGAACTCACAGTAACTAACAATCTACTGTAAAAAAAACACAGTAACAAACATAGTAGTGTAAAAAATCACAATAACGAACATAGAACTGTAGAAAATCACAATAACAAACATAGTACTGTAGAAAATCACGGTAACGAACATAGTACTGTAGAAAATCACAATAACCAACAAGCTACTGTAGAAAATCACATTACCCATCATAGTACTGTAGAAAGTCACAGTAATCAACATGTTGTAGAAAATCCCAATAACTGAGAATATTCTGTAAAAAAATCACAGTAACTGATAGCTGCATTGCAATGGATTTAATTCAATATAAAAATTAAATTAAAAAAAATGCCTCTCAAATAAATAAATATGGCACTGAAAAAAATCTTGAAATAAATAATTGAGGCAATAAATATCTGTATATTTAAATAAATGGAATGATAAATATTTAAAATAGTCAGTATAGTTCAATAAATAAATACATGTTTTTCAAATTACTTATTTATTTCAGTGGAATTTTATTTCGTAATTCCACACTTATTTATTTCAGTTATTTCACAGCTGTTTCTCCGCTCCCCTTTTCCACAAATTGGCATTTTTGTCCAGTTTTGGCCACATTCTTGCGCTATACTTTTGAGATCCTGGCTGTTTTGATCCGTGTGTATTGAACTAGGAGCACGATGTCAGCCAACACGTACTATACCTCTTAGGTTTGGCATTCCCCAGACCGGATAGCCTGCTGGGCTACTACCGGCTTGTTTTTAGCTTTGGGCTTTGAAGCTAGCTAATGCTACAGGGACCACAGATACAGAGTGATCAGCAAACTGAAAACGGGGCCGTCTGTGAATCAGCTACGTTGCTAATACCTGGACAAGGCTGTGGGCTGCGGGTTGGAGCCCAATTGTCCACCACATCTACTATGGCTCCACTCACCTCTCCATCCAATTGTGTCAGCTGCGCGCGCCTGATCGATAAAATCACAGAGCTGGAAGGAAGAATTTCCACACTCTACAGGATCCAGGATGCTGAGAAGCTCATGGACACCATCATCTTCGGTCCAGCACAAACCGACACAGCCAGCGACCATGTGATTCCACCGCTTCCAGTCCTGCTGACGCGGCCCCTCCTCCGGTCAAAATCCCTGAGGCTTCCTGGCTACGGCTCGGAGCTAAGCCTAAAGCCCTGGTCAGCTCCACTCCATCCCATCACGAGCCCTGGTCCCTGGTCTGTGCTCGCAGCAGCCGGAAAGGGAGACATCCCTCTCCTACACCCCATTACTTCCTACACCCCATTAGCTGGACTTAATGTCCAGCTGGAGAATAAATATGACATTCTTGCCCTCCACGACTTCCCTCCTCTGACTACACCATCTGACCTGCCGCCTCGCGGGACCCACGGCCCCGGGTCCCCTGAGATCCCTATGCCAGTCATTCCTCAGCCCTCCTCTCGCACCAGGACTCGCCGCTCCATACCGCTCTTTACACCAGCACCGCGGCGAGCTTCTGTCTCCCATTTTCTCAGTCCTTCCCTGTCCACTCCGTCACCACTTGTTAAATCTTCGTCTCCTCCATATTACACGCGCTGTGTTGTCTCCTCGTCCCCTCTTCTCCCCGACAGCACTGATAGTCGTGGATTCCATAATCAGGAATATCCATTTCTTCAACGCAGCCACACACTGTTTCCCCGGAGCGACAGCTCCCGACATCCTGTTGAAATTGCCTCACCTGCTGCATGCACTCCCGTCTACCATTCGGCAAATGATCGTTCATGTGGGAATCACACAGTTGGTCAACTCAGACTCCACCAGTGTGAGTTGAATAAGATTGATTTTTTAAATCTTTTACACTTTTTAGACAGCCGTGGACGGTCTGCTTTCATCAGTGGTCCAACTCCGACACTCGGCCGTGGATCACAGCGGTTCAGCAGAGTCCTCAGCCTCCACACTTGACTCCAGTCAAGGACCCACAACGTAGGCTTCATTGACAATTTTAATCTGTTTTGGGACCGCTCTTCCTCTTTTAAGAACGATGGTATTCATCTTAACAAGCTGGGTAGCCTTCTAGCGGCCTGCTAGGATGCTTTCCCGCGGCTTTCAAGACTGCCAGAGTCACCCCTCTTCTGAAGAAACCATCACTTGACCCTTCTGATGTCAAGAACTTCAGACCGGTTTCTCTTTTACCCTTTGTATCCAAAACACTTGAATGTGCTGTCTTTAACCAACTATCTCCACCAGAACAGCCTCTTGGACCCCCACCAGTCCGGGTTCAAGGTGGGTCACTCGACAGAGACAGCCCTCCTTGCGGTGACAGTCGCTTCATGCCGCGAGGGTGAATTCTCTCTCCTCTGTCCTGATTCTCCTGGACCTGTCTGCGGCGTTTGACACGGTGAACCACCAGATCCTCCTCTCCAACCTCAGGCTCTGCACTCTCCCTGCTTGCATCCTACTTGACAGGTTGATCCTACCAGGTGACATGGAGGGGGGCCGTGTCGGAACCACGCATGCTGACTACGGGGGTTCCACAAGGTTCAGTTCTGGGCCCCCTTCTCTTGTCGCTCTACACAACATCTCTGGGTTCTGTTATTCGCTCTCATGACTTCTCTTAACATTGTTATGCCGATGAGACCCAGCTGGTCTTGTCATTTCCCCCCGGTGACACTCAAGTGGAGGCACGCATTGCTGCGTGCTTGGCTGATATCTCAAAGTGGATGGCGACACACCACCTGAAGCTCAACCTGGACAAAACCGAGCTACTGTTCCTCCCGGGGAGGGGTTGCCCTCACCGAGACCTGTCCATCACCATTGATGATACCGTGTTGACGCCAACTCGGACTGCGAGGAATCTGGGTGTGACCCTAGATTACCAACTGTCGTTCTCAGCAAACATTGCATCGGTTACACGCTCCTGAAGATTCCTGCTCTACAACATCAGGAGGATTCGATCCTTCCTCACTGATGAGACGGTGCAGGTGCTCATCCAAGCTCTTGTCATCTCCCACCTGGACTACTGCAACTCACTACTTGCCGGAGCCCCGGCGTCGGCCATCAGACCTCTGGAGCTTGTCCAGAAACCTGCAGCTCGTCTGGTGTTCAATCGCCCCAAGTTCTCCCACACAACTTCCCTTCTCCATTCTCTACACTGGCTCCCTGTAAGAGGTTGCATCCAGTTTAAGACTCTGGTGCTAGCCTACAGGGCAGTGAAAGGAACAGCTTCTTCCTATCTCCAGCCCATGGTCAAGCCCTACACCCCCGTCCGGCCACTTCGCTCTGCTGCCTCGCTCAGAAGTACCTGCGGCCAATCGACCCGGTCACGGCATTTTTCTGTCCTGGCCAAGGTGTCCCCCAAGGTTCGGTACTCGGTCCCCTACTCTTCATCCTCATACTCATTACCTGCTCCCCCTTGGCGACATCATACGCCACCATGGTCTCGACTTCCACTGCTATGCTGACACCCAGCTCTAAATCTCCACCAAATCCATCACCCCATCACCCACTCCACCATCACCAACTGCCTCACAGATATAAAAACCTGGATGCCAGCCAACTTTCTCAAATTCAACAGCAACAAATCTGAAATCCTCATCATCGGCCCCAAATCACTAAACAAATCCCACCACAACTTCTCTCTCTGCATCGATGTCCCTGCTTTTGATCAAACCCTCTCCTTCTAACGCCACGTCAATCACATCCCATAAAACGCCTTCTTTCATCTCAAAAACATCGCCCGTCTCTGCCCTCCCTCTCCTCAACAGCTGCTGAAACACTCATACACGCCTTCATCACCTCTCGATTGGACTACTGCAACAGCATCCTGTACGGCTCACCCAAATCATCAACAAACTACAATACATCCAGAACTCAGCTGAACGTCTGCTCTCCCACTCCCGCACCAGAGACCATATCACCCCAGTCCTTCAAAACCTCCACTGGCTCTCCATACAGAAAAGAATCCAGTTCAAGATTCTTCTCATCACATACAAAGCCCTTCATAACCCTGAACCCTTTCCTTTCAGACCTCCTGCATCGACACGCTCCCAACATGACGCCGCGCCAACCTCCTTACCCCCCCTAGTCTGTCCAAGCACCGGACCTCGGGGGAGAGGGCCTTCTACATTGCTGCCCTCTCCCTCTGGAACTCCCTCCCCCAGCACCTCAGACATTCTCCGTCAATCGCCACTTTCAAAACTGCACTTAAAACTCATCGATTTAAATCTGCTTTTAACCTGTGTAGTTAGTGATGTATGTTTTTGTGCTGTTCGATACGGTTATATTATCTATCTTGTTTATATTGTAATTGCTTCTATTGTTTCTGTTTTTAGCATGTAAAGTGTCTTTGAGTACCTTTTAAAGCACTATACAAATAAAAAGTATTATTATAATTGAAATGAGTAATAGTAACATGGGGGACTACATTTTATGAATTTACTGTTAATCAGACCACTAAATTAGCTAGCTAGCACACCCTTTTGTCCCTCAGCCTCACTCCCAACTGTTAGATGAAACTAGTATATCTGCTCTACAGGACTGTTTGGAATACAGACTGGAACATGTTCAGGGATGGTGCCATCCAGCAGAAAAACATGAATCTGAATTAATATACATCACACATCTGCTGTGTCAAGGGCACTTTAACACATTTTATGTCATTTCTGTATCCTTTTAACAGACACACGTGTAGTATGACAATGGATCAGCCCACACATGAGTGTGTTGTTGAGTGCAAAATGTGTTTTTTGACAATTCAGTTTCTACAATTTTAAATATTTAATGTATGAATAAGTCATCTGAAAATGGACTTGAAATCAAATTATTGCTTTCCAAATAAACGCAAATATAAAACGTGTATCCTCCTGAGACTCGGTAAAGCGGGAACAGTGGACTGCCTTGACCAATCATGGTTGAGCTATTTCAAATGTTTCAACTTGCAACCGTCAAGCTGCTCTTTTCACTGCTGGCTGCCAAAGAAGATGGACGTCTCATAGGAGGACATTCCAACACTAGCGGTGAGTTGTTGGCGTTGGTTATATTACCAAAACAGTGGCCCCATATTTTAATGTAAGTGTGTGTAACGTAGTGTGTGCAGTCCAGCGGCGCCCGGTGAAACTCTTCGCCCCGTGCTGCAGCACTCGGAGCTCCCCGCCCGCTTGCCGCCTGTGCGGCTGATGGGGGGAGAGAGCTCCGGGCGCTGCGGTACGGAGCGAACGTCTGCACACACTGTGATGACACAGAGCTGGTTGGATATCGGTAAAGATAAATTTAAGTGAGTAACGTTAACATTATATCTCTTAAAATAGTTTGTGTTGAGAATAATAACTGATAACTGATTAAGAAAACGACAACACATAGGCCCAAAACACTTACAAGCATTAAACGTTACACCTCACACTGTTAATGTGCTCATTGCTTAGAAATGTATGTGGAAAACACTGAAGAAGGTCAAATACTCCAGACAGAGCGTTCTAGCGTCTGTCTGTACAAAAGAAGAAGTACAGTGACACATTGAAGGTCAGCTTAAGGCCTATTCCGCAAACCACAGGATATTAGAGTAAAACAATGTCTGGTTAAGCCTCGAGATTAATATGAAAACGAACTAGGACGGTTGGGCAGGAACTAGGACGGTTGGGCGAGCGACCCAGTTGTGACCTCTTGATGGCCAACGACACTTAACTGAACCCGGCGTCCGTTGACACCATAACATACACACACACTGATTGAGTATACAGGAAGGGGATTCAGGAAGGAGATGGAATCCGTGAGCCTGGAGGGAGTGGACCTCCCTGTGCTCCAATGAGGCCCTCAGAAAGTCTAAACCAAGAGCCGCCTCCAACAAATAGACAACCAATCATGTTCTGATGCTTAATCAATAAATTCTGCTGCGCACTCTGTTTAAGCGCCTTTTAGTTGTTGATTTTACAGCGCTACTAGGCCCATGCATGTTTAATTGCTGGGTAAAATACTCCTGTTAGAAATCAAATAAATGTTATGATTGCTTAACTGAATTATAGAGTTTTGTCTCATTCTCGGTCCACCTCAACATTTGCCAACAGTATCTAGCCATCTGGCTAACATTAGCTATCAGCTAGTTAGCTGAATAACTGAGTTAAGCTAGTGGTTAACGTTGAATGAATGACTCTGCTAGCTGATATTGGATAGCTAACGTTAGCTAGCTTCTTTAACTGCCTGGGTAAATTATGTTCTGGCCATCATGATGAGCGTTATGTCATGTCAGTTCATGTTAGCATTTGTGAGCTAGCAAACACTCGGTTGGTCAAGCCTAGCTAGCTATCTTTGTTATATTTAATTCATTGTTCCGTCAGAAGTGGCGCGAAAGTGCGTAACTTTAACGTCAGTGTGTGGGTGTTGAGGTGTAGATAGAGTGACTTAGATGCGCTTAGAGCAGACAGGTGTTAGCGATGGGGCAGAGGAAAAGTAAGTATCGTTAAGTGGTTAAGCTGTAACGTTATTAAATGTAAAGTTTGGGTTAACTGTGTTTGATTTGTTAAAGAAACTAAGTGTGCCATTAACCTACATGGAACTAATATTAGCTAGCTGTTTACAATTGGCTTGAACAGGCCAATTGGCTTGAACAGCCATATAACGGCAGGGCTTTCCCTGCCGTTATATGGCTATAGGGCGAAGGACCTGTAGCACATGAATATAAAATCTATGTGGAGAGCTTCAGGGCCCATGTCTCCCTCTCCTCTTGCATGTGCTGGCAGGCAGGAGTAGATGCTCTTATTCTGAAACTGTATTATGTTGAAATGGTGCACTGTAGTATAAGCACAATAGCTCTCATGCCATTTGAATTTTCTTTGAATTTTTATATTTAATATAATTCAGCAACGGTGTGTTTTTTTCCAAATAAAAAAAGGTCCCTGTAGTGAGTTTTGATTATTTGACTAAAGATTAGGTGACCTCCCTTTCTGTGAATGTGTGATGCAGCATCTTTACCCTCTAAAAGTGGAAAACACTGGATAAATGAATATATTTAGTCAATACCACAATACATTTGATTGGTACTTAACGTGTGTTTTGTTTGTTGTTTACAGGAAGGGAGACAAGAGCAGCATGAATCTGTGAAAGTCCTCGCAACCACATTACAGAATGGTAAAGAATTGAAAATAAAAATTGTGTCCAAAGCGCAAACCAACTTCTGGAAAAGACGAGCGAATTGGGATTTGTCCTTGAAAGGATTTAAAAATTTAACTCAGATTTCCAAGAGTTTACTGATGTTGATAGTAGTGTACAGATAAGTTACCTTGACATATTCCAAGTGCCCATTTTCTACCTGTTGCAAGAGAAGTCTGTCTTACTCGGTACATTTTCATATATATTATTTGGGGTTATGTGTACATCTTGTCAAATTTAGTTTCGAAGAATCTCATGGAAATTAGTCTAAATTTCTGCTTTGTTCGGCTTTGCTCTTAGTTCTCTTTTCAGCCTACAAAGGAACCGTTTGTATAGGATGGATTGAGACCGCTCCTCGATAAGAAAGTTCCTGAAATATTTGAGGAACTCCAAACTCAGGCCATTGTTACAGAAAAAAACAGGCTGAAACTTGTCAAAGTTTGTGTCTCTGACTTGGTGGAGAGGAACGGATTGTAAGTTTTACAGTTTATAATAAGAGTGATTAAACAAATATGCTCACTTTCCACGATTGGACTTTTTAAATCATGTACAGCACATGTTTATTGTATGTATGTCTGCGAACAGGTGGATGCTGTCCATAGAAGGCCGTGTGGTAATCACATATTTACCTCCCATGCCAGATTTCACAACTGCCCTGGCCCTTGAGTATCAGGTGGAAGCAGCCACAACGTATACAAAGGTATTGTTATAAATTCTTATGTACATCACGTTTCTTTGCATTTGCATTACCTGCATTTCTCCATTAAAGTCTGCTTGTAGCATTGACCAGGTAAAAATCACCGTACTTGCATTTAGGTGGCATTTGCGGACAATACAAGAATAGGACTTCTTACAATCAGCATCTATTTGATTTTGCTGTAAAAACCGTTTGCCCAATTATTATCTAAAAAGAGTTTGATCGTTGTATGACCTTGTTGATATGCCCTGAAAAGACTGATGAGCTTGGTGGTTCTAAATATTAACTTTCATTTGTATTGGGTTCCTTGTCAGGGTAAATCCAGACTCCAGCAAATGCAGTGCCAAGGTCAAGAAAAGAATGGAAAGTGGAAGACCAGTAAAGCGCAAGACATCAGATATGAACCAACGCGTCAAATCCTTCATGAGGGACTTCACTGCATTTGACTGGCAGAATAACCAGATGGAGGTGAGGCTCTTATAATAACATGGCCTTTAAAGAGTTCCCTCTTGTGGTATTTATCCATGAAGGTTTGGTTTTTATTTGTCAAAGTTTTGAAATATTAGTCTCTTAGATAATGTTAAAGTTAAATCTGCTTTCAATGTGTCCTTGATACTTTAAATAATATATCCAGAACACACATTGGACAGTTTTCAATGGAACTAATTTCCACTGAAGAAATAGTCATTGTCATGCAATGTCAATTTCAAATGGGATATTTTGAACCGTGTGCAGGCATAGATGTCTGTTTTCTGCCCTTCTAGTCACAAAAAAGACCAATATGTGGCTATTAATGGTATAAACGCAATCTGGCATTCAACAAAAATAATATACAATGGACGTAAAACTTTTACTGCTAATATATCACTTCAGATAAAAAAGGAGACGACAGGAATTTCCATCAACTAAACAGACATGACATTCCACGGGATGCTGCAAATTGCTTTCACAATAAATCCCTCTTGTTTTTCACATGCAGTCTAGTGCACATGCAGTCTAGAATTTAACAACAATATGATTTAGTAGAACAAATTACATTTAACAGATCTATTCAGGTCTGATGTTGACCAGCTGGGGTAGGATTGAAATTGCCAGTTGGTTTTCTTCCGAGTGTGGTTCTGAAAATACACAAGTTTATTCCCAAATCAAAAGATTTCAAAATTATGGCCATTCATACAGTTTTTTTTTTACCATGTATATTGTATGTAGAGACATTATACCTAGCCCAAACAAAAACAAACTATAACAACTAAATGCAAAAACTAAAACTATTCATTTCTGACAAACTGAAACTAAGCTAAAACCAGCAAATACTCTGAATGCTAACTAAAACTATGAAATTGAAAAGTCAAAACTAATATAAAATATACTTAATTTAAAACCTATTACAACCTTGCTCCACACAGAACAGAAATAATTTGTGAATAAAAGATTAGACTTTTTGTTGCATATGAGCGTGGAAAAAGGAACTGTATCTGATCATTTAGACCGATTTTATAAAGTAATTTGAATAGATATTTAAAAATATATATATACATGTATATTGTCTAATGGCATAGAATTGAATGGAGTATTGTGTAAGATTAAAAGTTTTATATTGTATCTGCTAGATTTCCCAGCATGCAACAGCAAAAACAAACAATTGAATGTAAGTAAGTAATTGTAAACATTACCACCACTAAGTGCCCATTACATATGTTAAACTCTGTCCAACAACAGTAAAATTTAAGAAATCTGTAAAATAACACTCATAAACTCTGAATTGAGTTTTATTACTATTGCACGCTGGAAGTTAATCTGTCAGAATGTGGCTTTTTCTGATGCCATATACTATTGAACTCATCTGCGCTAACTGTCAACAGGTTTATATGCACTGTAAATCTGCATATATACATGTAGCATATCAGTAACCAGAGCAAGCGTGGCTTACTGATTTTAGCTCTACAGATAAAAGATGATGTGGCCTCGTTTTTTTCTTCCGTGTTATTTTATCCGTGTGTGTCTGTTTGAGCGAACTTCAACTTAAAATATTTAGATAACTTAGAACTGATGAACTGGTGGCAGTGAGAGAACAGGCACGCACACAGACAAAGCAGAGTTCCTCCTCACAACAGTATGTGAGTTTTACTAAACCTCCAATTTTCACACTGACTACACCAAGACGCGTCGCTAAAACGCGTCACCTGCAAAATCATTGCATTCCTTTCATACACCGTGCGCACCTTAGATAAAAATATTCTCAACTTTTCAGCACCAGGTGCGGAGTCGCACTGCTTGTCAATGTCACAATTGACAGAGGCAGCCAATCAAGTCAAGCAAGATGCAGGCTTTACTACTTTACCACTGACTTCCTGTTTTTATGCCAGTAGATGTGGTTGGAATGGACATTGCTCGCCTGGTAGCAAAACCTTGTTTATAATACAGTTCAGGCATCAGTTTGCTGGAAAGGGCCGACTGTATGTAACCCCCCCCCCACGCCACAACAAAAAAATATATACACCTGTCCCCACACTGGTGACTCCACCCCATGAATGCCAGATTGCCTTCACACCACTAAAGATATATGTGGGACATTGATCTCCCACAGGTCAAATAATATTCCTTAATCCCTGCTTCATCCACTCAAATGAAGTTAATTTCTTATTTGCTATTGTTTTTGTTGTTTTTTCAGGGATCTGCTATTCATTTTGCACTGTGGAGCTGATGGACTGAATAGTGATGGACTCACTAAGAGGCAAGGAGCCACAGACTACTTTGCTCAGTGAAGTCACCTCAGTTTGTCCGTGGAACAGGGTGAGCTCTCTTTGTATGTAAAGGGAAACAGTATTATTAAGATGTTACTATCATTGTTTTAAATGGAACTGTCACTGATGCATATGATTGGTTCAATTTCTATAAAATATACCAATTGTTAAGTATGAACTGCACTGTATACTAATGTGTATAGTACACTGTTTTTGCAGTTAGCATTAAGGTTTTCATGGAGATGTAATACTTTTTTGTGTGATATTTGTGTATTATATCTACCCAGAAGTAAATGCACAAAAGCTCTCAAAAAGAGATTTAATACTTAAAAGTTGAGAGACAGCTAGAGTTACTTTTTAAGCTGTCTACCTCAAATTCCTCCTGTAGAGTACATGTTAACTGTCACAGCACTTGGTTTATTGGCCCCTTCTTACTGTGGCAATTCCTCTACACTCTTAATGTTTAGTAAGATCGGTGGATTTCAGGGGAATGAATTAGTTTGGCACCATTTTTGCATTTGGTTTTGTGTATTCAAAGTTTTTTTTAATGTGTTTTATGCAAGAATAATGTGTGTAATATATTTACCAAATAGTGCCTTTTCAATAACAGAACATATCTAAAATTGGCAGAAGAAAAGGCCTCATATTTTTGTGTTTTTGTTATCGCCACGGTTTCAAATGTTGCAATATTCATGTTTTTGGATATTAATATCCATCGTTTTGTGATTGTAAATGTTTAGAGATTACAGCTCTTGTCAGTTATGCACATTTCAGAAGAAGATAATTGTCATTGGGTTATCAAAAGAAAACAAAATTCCTAGTGCATTGTTTGTTGAAGCCATGGTATACTCGCAAGCACAGGAATAATGTTATCCTTGCTACTGTTCAACAATTAAGAATAAATTGTTAAAAATGTATTGTTTGCTGTCTCCCCACAGTTATTGTTGAAGCTTAAAAATGGGTGTATTTTAAGATAGTGATATTTTATTTTAACAGCAGAATACTGGTAATATGTAAATTACGCCATTAAGATACTGTAACTTACAAATACAACATTCTATTTTATATTTTACAGCTTAAACAGTATTACCGTAAAAAAAACGGTACTTTGATATTACTGTGTTTTATTTTACAGTTTAAACACTATAACCGTCAAAACAATTACAATACTTGGAGATTACTGTTCTTTATATTACGGTTATAACACTACTACTGTAATTAAAAATACAGTAAATACTTTAGTTACTTTGTTTGATTTCACAATATAAAACTGCTACTGTATTAAAAAATACAATACATGGTAACAATTACTGTGATTATTTTCACAGTAAGTTATTGGTCAATTACTGCCAGTTAGTTACTGTGATTATTTTTTACAGTAAGTAACTTGTCAATTGCTGCCAGTTAATAACTGTGAATTTCACAGTACGTTTCTTACAGTGTAAGATACCCATATCTTACCCTGAGACCCAGTTTTGGTGTTCTAGGGGGGGGGGGGGGGGGGGCAGGGATTCTTTAGGGAGAGATAGCAGGCCAACAGTATATACCACATAGAAGTGGTGTACATCATCTGAAAGCTGGGAATCTGAAGATCAATGTGAGATGCCCAGCAGTGTGTCGTCAGAAATGAAATGAAAATGATTTATTGAGATAAAACAAATTGTGAAGGTATTAGAGGATTATCATGGAATTCAAGAATGTGATGGCCTTTACAATGTTCTGTCTCATAAGTTGTTGCAGTCATTTTATCATGAGGTGAGAGGTTAAGGGACCCATACAGAGAATCGCCATGCCAGTTTTCCGTTTGGAGTGCTATTCAGCTCCTTCCTCTAAGTTAGCATGACATGGTTGGTACTAATGGATAAATCAGTTTCACATAAAGTATCTTCGCTGTAGCTCTAACACTGAGGCAGTGTGTGTCTCAGAGGAGTGACCATTGTAAGCAGCAGGGTCATTCGCCCCTAATCCTCACTAGTGGATCCCTGATCTGGTTCTTTTATTGATAGAAGGGAGAATTCTGCTGCCTTTTTCATACAGCACCAAAGCAAAGAGACAATCAACAATCCATCTCATTCCATCTCCATCTTCAGAGATGTATCTGACAAAAAGAGAGTGAACTATTATTTCTTCTTAAATGAGAGTGAAAGTGTCCTCTGAGCCTGCTGGCCTTGTTTGTGCAGCTCTGTGGCTCTCGCTCATAATACAGAGACAATGGGGCAGGGAGAGCCAGCCAGGGCAGGGGGGCAGGTAGCGAAGCGCAGATTAAGCATAGAGGACAGGGCAGGGAGTGGGGGCCCCGGGGCCTATTGGGGGCCTGTGAGCCAACACAGATTACTCACGCTTAACCTGGACTGAAGCAGCTTAGCTCCGGCTAGGACACACTGCTCTCTATTCTATTCTGCTCTATTCAGTGGGCAGCCCTCCCTCTGGACACCCCCAATGTGGTGGTGGGGGGGGGGTTCTCTCTTTTTTTTCCTAAGACCCTAAAGATGTCAATTTTATACTTGCTCAGTCTTTCTATTTAATACTTTGGTCCATGGTGCTGTGTTCTATAACTTAAATATCCTGTTGTAGTTTAATCCTACCAACAGGATAAAAATACAACTTTAACTAAAGGACTTCGTCTTCTTGTGGAGAGATTTCTATGAAATGTACTGAGTGCATTAATGATCATTTTAATGATCCCATGACTTCTCCTCTAGTGCCCCAGTCAGGACAAACTTGAATCTAGACAGGCAGTATAGAAAGGCACCGTGTGTGGGGAAGCAGCACAACGGCATGCTGCTTCCATTCTCTGGCTTCAAACATCAGTTACATGATCGTTTGAAACTAAGGCAGGGATGGATAAAGCCATGAGGTACAAGTACAATACTGATGACACAGCAATATCATCAGGTATTGGATGAATACTTTATATCAAAGTGACATAACTGACATTTGAGGAGGGGTCGGCAAGATCTGCTTTCTTACACAACCGGCTGATAACTGTCCAGCGGCTTTGGAGGGAGGCCTGAAGGGAAGGGCTGTCGGAGCTAATGCTGCCTTCATGGGAAAAGAGTTAACAACACTGGGCTGAGTTTGAACCACAGTTTGTAAGACTGAGGGACTGTTTGTCGAGAACTGTAATGAGCAACATGGGGACCGTCCTCTCCCCTTCCTGTCTCCTCCATACACCTCTGACTTCAGCTACAGCTGTATGACGAGCCTCATTTCTTAAATATTACAGATTAGTTTCTGTCTGGCAAAACAGCTCAGTTCATTACAATCATTTCATTTAAAAACAATGGAACCGTTGGCTATAGTCCCTCAAGAAGGCACACGCATCTCCATCATGTTTTTCTTTTTCTTTTGGTAAAATAATAGAAAAATGATGCTCAGATAAGACACGCATCCTTTCTTGTGTTTTTCTCATATGTATGGCCTTCGTTAGTAGCTGCAGCAATATTAATGAAACCCACTAAAACTAATCATTGTACCCGTTCAAGTGTACCGCAACATTCAATCCAGTAAGCTACTTGTGTAAATGTGCTAAGTCAATTCATACCACTGTGAGAATCCACCTGCAAAATGAAGTTTCACTGAAAACATAAAACAACAGAATGATAAAACTTCTTGTACATGTGATCCTAAACTAATAAATCAAATGAATAAATAAAGAATCATGAGCAACTTCTCCTCCAAGGTTATTATTTATAAGAACTGCTTATTCCTTTTGACCTGTGGTGATCGCAGACATCTTTCTTAACTCTACTTGCAGCACTCAAGATCTCAAAAGCACAAGGCAACAGAGATGTTACGCATCAGCAGCAGAAGAGACTTATAGTGAAAGGGCCCATGGTGTCACTACACTCACTAGACTGAGCCTTAACTATGTGGTTTCACAGAGAGAGGATGAGAACACAACACAGCCTGAGGTAATGGACTGCTTCCTCAAAGACACTCAAATCCCTCTAGTGGCTGATCAATGTCAACACCACTACTCACCTGAAACATTGCTTATTTAAACCCTAATTTGATTTCATTATCCTTGCGACTACAGTGTAAAATTCCTCTTCATTCCCCTCTCACGTTATATCTGCATTGAATGCACTGAAGCTCACACTCCAACAGGAAAAAAGGACGCTTCATCCATAGTTTAGATGAGAAGAGAGGGGGGGGGGGGGGGGGGGGGAACCTGCGCTGTGAATCACTGACAGAGAAGTGATAACAAGGACAAAGAGCTCTGAAGAGAAAAAGATGGTCTTGGGAAAGTCTGACACATCTCTCTTTTGATTCTACTTTGTCCTGCTGAGACAGTCAGACATGTCATGTGATTAAACAGACAGCATCTGGCTGTTGGGGGGGGGGGGGGGGCTTTATGGGCTTTATGTCCCTTACATGCTGACACTTGATAAACCCTTCTGTACAGTTATTCAGAGTGATATTGTCATATTGAAACATAGATGCATCTTCCTACAGTGTTTCTTTCTTTTTCATTGCTTCATTGCCTGGTTGACATTCAGTGTCAACCAGGCGGCAACCTCTGGTTCTGCCGAGTAAAGCCAATGCAGAAGTATCTTGAAACTTGCATTATCTTTACTGATCAGCAGGGGGCGACTCCTCTGGTTGTATAGAAGTCTATGAGAAAATGACTCTACTTCTCTCTTGATTTATTACCTCAGTAAACATTGTAAACATGAGTTTATGGTCTCAATCTCTAGTTTCAAGTCTTCTTCAATACAGTAGTGTCATAATTTTGCAACGCTGCTATGCATAATCGCTTTGCATCGCCACCACTATGCATGGTTGTTTATCAATTCACTCTACTGTACATGACTAAAACAAAGCACAACAGAAACTACAACATAATTCATGTAGCCTACTGGCATCACAGTGCCCGTCTGTGGGCAACACCAAAATTCTCAACGATCAGTTTTATTAGGCTAAAGAAGCGTTTAGTCTTATTTTTGGGACATATGGGAAAGGATTCAGGATTTAGGACAACTGCTTGTACTTCGGGATGTCTGGTCACCCCATCAGACAAACACACCGCAGGACTCCCCACCAGCTGCTAACAGCTAACTAGCTCTCCTCCTGCAGACATGAGAAGACACGCTCCGTTGTAGTCAGCGCTTGCTTCAGTTTGTCATTTGCTAAACTATAGTTATACATACATACATATATAAAAACATACAATTGTCTTACCTTGGCGAGCAAACCAAGAGAGGAACATCTTGTAATCCGTAGCGGAAACAAGAGACCAAACTGAAGCAGTTGTTGATCACTTGCGACCCCTAATGGCTGGTTTAGAGTGCAGAGTCAGCAGTCAATGACAATATGAACAGTCAATAAAATATGTTTTTCAAAGAGTGTGAATCACTGCAACCATGAAAGGTCCTCTGGAGCACAGAGTTATAAATGAGCACAGACAGACAGATGTACACACACACACACACACACACACACACACAGAACACATCATCTCCACAGAATACGCCTGGTGGAGATAACATTAATAATACAAAAGAGGGCTATGGATGAGAATAAGAATGTAAGTATATAAACACAACAGATGACATATGACATTATTTGCCAAGTATCTCTCTCTCTCTCTCTCACACACACACACACACACACTAGCGTACACAGAATGCAGCGGGTTGAGTGGTCCACTGATCACTTTCTTGGTCATTCATCAAGCTGAGGAGCTAAACTATCTTTACGCTAATAACAAGCTAACAACATGCTAATGACTTGACTCGGTCTCTGTGTCTCTGAGGCCCTGTCTGCTACAGCCAATTAGTTAGCCCCCAATGGGACATCACTTATTATTAACAAGGTGGCTGCTGGAGGCCACATGCTGTCCACTCATTTGGTGCAATCAAATATGTAACAAAACAAGGATTCAAGGATTTGGACTTTACAGTCATACTTAAGTTGTGCTGGAAATATTTGTCTTTGATTGGTTTGCAATGCCTTGTTGTAGTGTTCATTCATTTGTCACGTTCCTATTTCTCTATGCTCTGATTTATAGAAACCCACAAAGAACAAATCAAAGGATGAGTGGTACCTGGTGCTCCTCCATCACGCTTAGAATTGAGGCAAAACAGTTCGATCTTGTTTTCATCAGAGATCACAGCTATAATTCCCTGAATGCACCACAGTTCAATCATACAAGTCTTATACATGATCATCATCAGAGGACATGTGGAACACATACAGCACGAACATCAGCAGCACGGCATAGCCTGGCACGGAGGCCACACACACACACACACACACACACACACACACACACACACAGCAGACAGACAAAGCATGATCAGCATTAAATCCAGTTCTACATCCAACAAAAACACTAAATCATGAATACCATTGAAATAGGCATACACATTCATAAAATTTGAATAGTGCAAAGTCTTTGTCGATTGGACTCCATCCTGAAGTAGGACAGTAGAGGGGTAGTGATGCTGAGGTCAGATAAGGCCTGATCCCCATAGAGTCCAGACACTGGTGGTGGTGGTGATGATGAAGATGAAGATGAGGAGCATGACTGGTGATGCTGACTGGAGATGACTGAAGTGGAGGAGGGTCGCATCTGATTTGAGCTGAAATGACAACTGACAGCAGCAGAGAGGAGAACATTTTAAAAGTTTGACAGCAACGATGTGATTGGCTTAAGGAAACGGTGCAGAACCTGGTTGGTTGATTTCAAGTGAACGCCCACAATCAGCTGATAGAGTAATCCTAGTTGATCCAAACTTCTTCCATTTAAGAACTATGGAGGACACTTTGCTTTTAGGAACCTTTAATGCAGCTTCCTCAGATCTGTGCCTCCACACAATCCTGTCTCTGAGCTCTGCAGACTGGTCCTTCACCTCATGGGCTGCTAGCTGCCAGACCACAGGTGTGCCTTTCCAAATCAATTGATTTTCACCACGGGTGGACTCCAATGAAGGTGAGAAGCATCAAGATGATCAAGAGAAATGGGAGGCATCCAAGCTAAATTTCAAGTGTCATAGCAAAGGGTCTAAACACTTATGTCAAGGAGGTATTCAGTTTTCTTTTCTTTTTATTAAATTGTAAAATGTGATATCCTGTTTTTCTTTGTCATTATGGGTATTTGGTGTGTATTGATTTAAGCATAAGGCTGCAACATAACACAATGAGAAAAAAGGAAGGGTTCTGAATGCACTGTATAATCCACATTCACTAGAGCCTTCCAGGGGCTCCAGTTATTAAAGGGCAACGCCACAGTTTCACAGTTATTATCCTGACAGTTATTCAGCACATCTATCAACACCTCCACCCCCTCTATCAACCTTACACCACTGTCAGCCACCGAAACAGAAACACAGACAGAGACAGAGAGACATAGACTGAGGTGGGCATTAGCAGACAGAGGGCATGGACTAAATAGGTCTATCTGCAGGCGGTCAAAGACCGAGAAAGGATAAAAGGAAGAGAAAAGGAGAGGCGAGGTGGTTAGAGACAGAAAGTGATCTAAGGGCTTTAATTGCAGGATAGAAACAGGGGTGGGGCTTTGATAGAGAGGGACAGGATACACTGTAAAAAACATTACAGTGTTGCGACCAGCAACCATGTTCAAGCAAATACAAGAAAAATGCCCTATCGCATGCACCTATGGTAGATAAAACATAATGAGGTCCCCTCCAGAATGACCATCCAGTGGAGAAAGTGTGTTGAAATGCCCTCTAGGTGACCCTTCCAGTGGAGGAAATGTGATGAAGTCCCCTCTAGGATGCCCTTAACAGGGATCAAGTTTCTGAAGAATTTGTATTTTTATCACTATTGTTTGTAGTCCAATTACATAATTTTCTGTTTTTCAGGTCAGTGCAAGAAATCTTTTGTGTGTTGAGCTTGACCGAGTGCACTGAAGTCAGGTTGAATGCCTGAGGTGAGATGTGAAGGACAGCTGACAACTTTTGTTCACATACAGTATGTTTAAAGCAAAGCCTCAGAGGTCCGTGCCGCTCTGCATCAGTCAAGTGTTTCGTCTCGTACTGGAGATTCAAATTGTAATCCTTAAACACTGCGATCTGTTCTCCACCAACTCAGCACAGCTTTACCTTTCACTTCAGTAAAGAAATACTTAGAAGTCAATTTTTTAAGTGGTTAACAGCTAACTCACATCTCCTGTAAGCTCCGCCCACCAACACATTGCAGTGACGCTGCTACTCGCACACATTCAAGAACATACGTAAATTGAGAAAAAAAAACAGCAACAGTCACCTTCAAAATAAAAGCAATGCAAATATATTCCGTGCATGATGTACACTTATTTATGTTTTATTCCTAATTTCCTATTGACGTCCTGCGGGCCGGTCGGCGACAGCCAAAGGGCCGGGAAAGGCCCGGAGGCGTACAATGTCCAGGTCTGCTCTAGAATAACCTTCCCTGCCCTCTAAGTTACAAACTGCAGTTATCCTTTGACTCATTACAATGAGTATGGAATGAGAAGAGGAGCTGATTTATTTAAATTGATTCTACAGTGTATGGAAAGGGTAGGGGTGGGATTCTGGGGGGTGGTTAGAAAGTGATCTAAAGCACTCTAATTGTAGGTGGTGTGTTGGTGAAAGTGATTTTGTGTCCCTGCACATCTCTGTGTCTGTCACATCAATATTCGACCAACCTCTCATTTAAAGCTGTCTACCCTCAACTCCAGACAGCCTCCACCCCTCCCCTCTCTGTGTGCCAGTAGAAACTCTCCTTCACTGTTGGCCACTTCGGCTGATTCTGACGAAGCTGTCGGGAGAAAATAATTAGTGGACAATTCAGACTATACACCCCCTCTTTCTTCTGTCAGGCCCTAACTTTCTCTGTTTTCTCTCTCCTCTCTGTGAGGAGGGCAGATATGGATGGATGGATGGATGGATGGATGGATTAGAGGGGATAATAGATGAGAGATGATCATCACTTGGTGCTTCTGTCAGCTGTGACCTTTGCAGGCTGAGTGACCAGAGAGAGAGCAGAGTCATTACCAGCCTTCATCCCTTTGTGTGTCTGTCGCAGCCCCGTTGAGAGGAGAACAGCTCTGTCATTTAGGGCACCAGTTCCCAACCTGGGGATCAGGACCCCTAGGTGATCACAGGATCATTTTTCAGGGTCATAGGATATATAGTTTTACCTTACTAATTATTTGCTCCCCTCGATTCTCCTCTATTTTAGCTTTTTTGTTCGTTGTTGCTTTTGTCACTCACACTATAAACAGCAGCATTACCTCCGGCTCCAGGCCGTCGCGTCCGACTCGATTTGGATGAAAGGAAAACAATGTTGATGCTTTTAAGAAGCCCCAGGTGATAGTCTTAACTTCGCTGGGTCTGTTTTTGGATCACAAAGGAGAAAACAGTTAACATCTATGCCCCGCTTGCTTCCCATTCAAGTCGACATTTATATATATACATATAGGCTGTGCTGTTGTGCTCATCTCAGACACACGTGGCGTGTAAACGCGGCCTCTATTGTGTACCTCTTTACTCCATTAAATACTCGTGGCCTCGCTGCCATTTTGTAAACTCGGGTGGCGTGATCACCCGAGTGCTTTACTATCACTATTGATCACGGCCGCCATTTTTCTTTTGCTCTCGCTTCTTCCCCCTCACACACACCCTCACACACATGATTGTTGGTTGATGTTAGATAGTAGGCTTGTAATTGTACAGTAGTTGTTGTTATTTTTAGATATTATTGGACTTGATCATTACTATTAGAATTTAATAAACTCTGTTATTCTTTAAAAGAGCAGCTTTCTGTGATAACAGCTGAATATCGTGGCCTGTGCTCGAATTCAAAACCTTCACTGTTCACTCTGAATGTAGAATAGTACTTTGACTGTGAGACTTCATTTATGTTTGGTTATTGGTCCCTGATCTCAGGTTGGGGCCCCCTTGTTATTAATCTTATTGATATTAATACTTTTACTATTATCAATCATTTAGTTTTTATACTTGCTGATAATCAAACACACTGCTGCCAGATCCCAACACATTCTTAAGTCCTTTGATTGAAGGACGACCCTGCTCTCCACTCAGCCAGTCGCCCGCTAAAGGCGGAGTGAGAGGACATAATCCTACACACTGTCCCTTTAACCACAACCAGAGTCTTTTGCTAAACCCAACCAAGTAGTGTTGTTGCCTAAGTAAACCTAAAAACTAAGTCAACTTAAGTTGGAAGTTTATTTTGAAAAGAGACTGTATGCATGTAACGAGCGGAAAGCGACACGTTGTCCCTGCCACGTCCGTACCTGATGCTGGAGGGTTCCTACAGTCCAGCGCTTGAAGCGAGTGTTTGGAGTGAGAACAGTTTGCACGATGTTGTGTCTGCTGTTTGGAGCGATGCTTTAATGATACAAACTGAAACAAATGGTGTGCATGTTCGGTGATACGAGGTGATGTTAGAGAAACACTGACATAATTCTTCATGTTATTAATGGTTCATTTTTAGGCAGCCGGAGAGGACTATTAACATATCAATCTTTTTTAATCATTATTTTCTGAAGGGGATGTATCACAGTTAAGAACAGCAAACAGTTACTTAAATGTGAGACATTAACGCAGGTTTGCTGAGTGGTCTATGTCATTCTGGATCGTGTTTAGGGGGCTGGTGTGTTATTAATCTAGCGTGGTTTCCTCCCACAATCACAACAGTCTGTAGGTAAAGGGGGAGTTGAGGAAAAATAAGTGGAAGATGTCTTGTAATTTGAAAAAAAAATCCAATATGCTTTCAAAAGGCCAGAATGTACATGATTCACCTGAATAATTCACCTCATGCTGCCTCAGCACAATGCATGATACCATGTTAAGATCTTTCACAATAAAAGATTTCATCTCATTTTCAGAGTGATTTGTAATCAAGACAAGTGCAGTGAAAGAGAAGCAGAGTAGATATGTATCCATATGTGCTCTGCCTGTTCTTTGGTGTCGGTAGCTGCTGGTTATCCGTGTGATGCGGTTGATGAGCATCAGGTATGCCGAGCGGCATGATGCCTATCAGGCAGGTCCAGACATGTAGCGAGGACCCCAGAGTGTACAGACGCCCCTCATCCTCACAGGTACGCCCTCCAGGGAACGGTCCATCACTCTGCTTCGGCATCACATTACCTCAGAACAAACCCCCACGCTGGTCCCCACTGGTCCTCCTGACAACCTCCATCCACACCGCTGGAAGTACTGCTGAGAGCCTGAGGACTGATGCTGACGGGTACAGGAGAAGTCTGTTGCACGAAACAAATTATATTTGGGCCGTACAGCTAAGCAGTTACATTTAACTTTAGTTTAACTTTAAGCAGACAACATGTCCCACGTGTACATGTCGCTGTGTTCATGTGACAATATGAGGGCTTCCCTTAGCTATTGATTGGCAGACCCTCAAACAAAACCTAAACCTGTTACAACAGCAATGACTGCAATGTAGTGAATGTGCCTGGACAGACACACATACAGATGGTGACACTCTTTACTTCATGTTATAGGTATGTGGAGAAAATGCACAGACTGCTTGAGCCCCGTTCTGAATGACTGAGTCAGCTGGATTGGATTGAGCATAATGTGGAGTCTGAAAGTCCTTGAGCCCAAACCTGCAGAAGCATATCTTACTCCCAGTAAGCTGGACCGTGACCAACACTGTTCAAAGGTTAACTCTACATACACAGTTTATGTCAGAGGCACCAATAGAAAAAATATATATTTTATTGATTTTGTATTTATCACAACCTAATTTTATGCTTTTAAATGCCTAAACATTACAAACTATACAATCAAATCATTTGATAAGATAAAACAATACACTTCAAAGAAAGAGCATTTCAAATTCACTTTGGTAAACTGAGAGCAAAAGAGGAAATCTAAATTGAACTGAAAGTATGGAATGAGCACTTAGCCAATGATTTGTAATGTTTTATATTGCAGTGAAAACATCTCCTATAAAATGGATTTATTCAAGTTTTTCTACAGAAGAGAACTGTTTACAAGATTACATCATGATAATGTTATGTTATAAACTTTCACATATACAACTTTTTACTGAACAGAGCTTGAACGCATCTTAATGCAACTCAATGCAACCTCCTCACGTTAGCTGTTAGCTCCGTTATTTAGCCCACTGGCTGCTAACAGCTAACAGCTAGCTCTCCTACTGCTGATTTGTTGATCACTATGTGGCATTATTAGGAACAGGATGCACTAGAGTGTTTAAGCACAGGTGTGTAATAATAGTTTGCACATGTGCAGTAGCGACCGGGCAGGATGTACAGATTGGTTAGCAAGTGATGCATGTTGTTTTTGTTCCTGTGTAGCAGAAATAAGCAGAAAATGACACGATACCGTGACATAAGATCGTGCACAGACTTATCAGACATATCCACGATACCCGACCCATCATGATAGGCTGTTTCTATTTCTTTTAGACTATAAGATATTTCTGATTCTGTATCAGTATCGGAACATCTCCTGCTCAAAGAATCACATGAGATGGATGACTGTTCTCAGTGAGTCAGCCAGTGAGCTGTTTGATTGCTGCCTTGCTTCAGAACTGATGGAGATGATGAGAGAAGCTAACAGTATGCTTTGAAGGCTCATGTTAGTATTTGGTATTCAGGCTCGGCAGTGTCATAGGTGATAAAGGTATTATCATTGGCATTCAAACCTTTGAGTGTTTCCATGTAATGACCATGTGACGCACACACTGAGGGAACATGTGTCGCAGCGGACAACCACTCCGCTGTGCTCTTCCTCCTCTGTTTCCTCCTCTTCATCGTCCTGCCGCCTCCTCTGTGTCTCCTCCCCCACCTCCTCCTCCGAGACGTTGAATCCTCCCCCACAGCGACAGCTGTACGTGTACACACGCTCATCTGAAACAACACACACTCCCATGTTAAAGACCTACCTGCCTCGGTCAGAGAGTGAGCGTCCCCGACTACGGATACTTTGACCATGACATTTAACGCTGGTTGAAAAGTGAAATACACAAATATATATGAGAAACTGTCTCAGTAAATAAAACAACTATGGAACACTTGGAACCAGCTTGGAAGGACGACCTAGGTAAGGAGATTGCAGAGGAGCAGTGGGAGACAGCCTCAGAGCAGATTCATAGCACTTCAGTGTGTGCAGGACATGGCCTTCTGCACTTTAAGATAATATGTCGTTTACAGAGGTCGGAACAGAAAAGCTCAGCAGGATATCTCAAGAAATAGATGCGTGCTTGTGCCGGCATCACTCTGTCATACTTTCTGGAGTTGCCCGTGGATATCAAACTATTGGAGCAACATTTTCAGACCCTATCAAGAATGTTGCATATACCTATTATATATATATATATATACAGGTGCTGGTCATATAATTAGAATATCATCAAAAAGTTGATTTATTTCACTAATTCCATTCAAAAAGTGAAACAATTTTGATGATTATAACTGACAACTAAGGAAAATCCCAAATTCAGTATCTCAGAAAATTAGAATATTGTGAAAAGGTTCAATATTGAAGAAACCTGTTCTCTGATGAAAGTACATTTTGCATTTCCTTTGGAAATCAGGGTCCCAGAGTCTGGAGGAAGAGAGGAGAGACACACAATCCACGTTGCTTGAGGTCCAGTGTAAAGTTTCCACAGTCAGTGATGGTTTGGGGTGCCATGTCATCTGCTGGTGTTGGTCCACTGTGTTTTCTGAGGTCCAAGGTCAACGCAGCCGTATACCAGGACGTTTTAGAGCACTTCATGCTTCCTGCTGCTGACCAACTTTATGGAGATGCAGATTTCATTTTCCAACAGGACTTGGCACCTGCACACAGTGCCAAAGCAACCAGTACCTGGTTTAAGGACCATGGTATCCCTGTTCTTAATTGGCCAGCAAACTCGCCTGACCTTAACGTATCACGTATCACCATCACGTATTGTGAAGAGGATGATGCGAAATGCCAGACCCAACAATGCAGAAGAGCTGAAGGCCACTATCAGAGCAACCTGGGCTCTCATAACACCTGAGCAGTGCCACAGACTGATCGACTCCATGCCACGCCGCATTGCTGCAGTAATTCAGGCAAAAGGAGCCCCAACTAAGTATTGAGTGCTGTACATGCTCATACTTTTCATGTTCATACTTTTCAGTTGGCCAAGATTTCTAAAAATCCTTTCTTTGTATTGGTCTTAGTAATATTCTAATTTTCTGAGATACTGAATTTGGGATTTTCCTTAGTTGTCAGTTATAATCATCAAAATTAAAAGAAATAAACATTTGAAATATATCAGTCTGTGTGTAATGAATGAATATAATAGACAAGTTTCACTTTTTGAATGGAATTAGTGAAATAAATCAACTTTTTGATGATATTCTAATTATATGACCAGCACCTGTATATACCTATTGACTTGATGGTGGCTCTAAAGAGTATAGACTCCAGCATAGTAAGAAACGGCGTGGAACATAATATGAGTTTAACTGTTAGCCTGCTGGCATGAAGATTGATATTACTCAATTGGAAACAGAGAACTGCACCAACAGATTCAAATCTATTGAGAGACGATGTGAGATGCTTGAATCTAGAGACAACTTTGAAAAAACAACAAGAGAAATTTAACAACATTTTTAAAGACCATTTTAATAGTATGAAATGTTGTGACCAGAGTTGAGAGGATTGCTTAGATCTAACAAGTACATAAAGAAATATGTATAAAAGTATGTATAGTAAGGAACATAGTTCTGAGGCATCCATTTCTCTTATTGATTTTATTTTTCCCCCTACGTTTCCTTCCTCCACTTCTATGGAGGGATATATACATATATATATACGTATATATACGTATATATACGTATATATACGTATGTCATAACCTGTATTGACTGATCTAAGACATTGAAGGTGAAATGGGACAGAATGGTGGCATTTTGAAATTAATGGACAGTTACAAGCAACTTAATTGAGGTCACGAAAAGTCACTGAAACTTGAAAATGGTGTCAAATTTGATTTTGATCAAGTTTATATCGCATGTATTTTGGACATGTACTTGTTAAAAATGAATCCCCCTTGATTTTCCTTATTAATGTATTTTTATGAATGTATCTTGTTGTTGATGTTTTACATTAGTATTGTTGTTATTCCTTCTTTTAGTACATAGGTGTGCTTTGTATGTTCTGTATGGTGGAACTAAAATGAGAATAAACACAAAAAGAAAAGTGAAACAGTAACTATAATGACGAGAATCATGTTCTATGTATACCATTAGAATAAAAACATTTGTATACATGAAAACAATAATATAAAAAAAGCTGTTTGAGCGAGATGAAATGATTCATCCTCTGAGGACCATGAATACATACAAACAGATAAACCATCATTGGGATCCAGCGTGGGTCTCCCATCACACAGTTTCTACCATCTACATCTATTCTTGGTTGTATTAGACCAGAGGTAGCCAACACGGTCCCCGCGGGCACCTGGTCGCCCGCGGGGACCGTGCGAGTCGCCGGCAAGGCATGTTCTAAAAATAGCACTAGTCCCCATGGAGCTCCGTCTAAAAATTGTAGTTTCTGTTCTTTTTAATTAAAAACGCTTGCAGTCATGTAGATTTTAAAAGGAAGAGGCCGCCGCACCGCACTAGGTTTTCAGGTTCCGAATGGCGGGCGCTTCCCGTTGGCAACGGCCGCGCCGCCCCCGCCGCGATCGCACACCGTCGTCAGGTCTGTCAGTCCTCGGAACAGGCCGCGGGGCAACAACTCGTAGGTGGCGGGGGTAGAGGCGAGGCAACGCAGTACGACCGAAAAGGCCCAGACTAGAGGTTTGAACGCAGGCGCTCAAAGACGCTCCCGTGCCTCGGAGGGTTGGACCCCCCCTCGGCTATAGACGAGACTTTTTACTAGTTTCTTCGTGGAGAAAAAGGTACCCAAAAAAAAGCTGGTGACTACAGACTACAGGCCGGCATGCAGGCTTCATTGCGCAATGCAAAGTTGACCCAGATTTCCCAAAATGTGGTGATTGGTACTAATGTAATAGGATTCATTTAAACATGTGAAAGAGTTGATTTTTTTTATCTTACATAACTGATAATTTGTATAAACATGGGACAGAGTTCATGATTTGTTCAAAAATGTTACAAAGGTAGTGGTTAGTACAAACGAGTCATGATGTGAAGATATGACAGTTAATTTCCTAATTTCTTTTAGAAATGATCATTTTTACAAAAATATAATAGGTGCGATTTTGAACAAAATACACAATCATTGTTAATAATTATTGTGAGGAATAATTAACATTGACATGTGATCAGTCTCTTCACATATATTATTATTTTTATTAAAAGGTGATCTGTGCAACTTTGTTATTCATAAAGTTTGTATCAAACAAGTAGCCCTTCATACTGCTCGGTACCCTTGAAGTAGCTCTCCGTGTCAAAAAGGTTGGTGACCCCTGTATTAGAACATTGCTGCAATGTTGCAATTCAATGTGCAGGATTACCCATTTTTGGATTTTCACGTGATCCTTTTGCATCAATGTCATGAAGTACCTTTTCTTGTCTGGTATTTCACTAATTGGATGATCCAAAAACACACGTTCATTTCTGATTATATTAACCATAAACAGTTTCTTCAATTATGAACCACTTTGTTGCTTATAACAAGCACTGTACATGTTTGGGTGTCAACTTCGCCAGAATCTTTAACACTGTGATGGTTTTCCAGAGAGCTTTGTCGAGGTGTGTGTGTGTGTGTGTGTGTGTGTACATGGTGGGTAGTTACCCTGTTCCCAAGTCATGTCCTCCAGATAGACAGTAGAATCCACTGGCCAATCCTGCTTCAGTTCCCGTGCTGGAGAAGCATTAATGCATCATTATTATAGTAGTTGTAGAAGGAAGACAAACACCATAATGTTACATTTGCTGTGAACAGTGTTGATATTGAAAGTCCGAAGGAGGCGGAACTGGAACAGAGAGTTGCATTACAGTGTTTATCCCAAAATATTATTATTTGATCCATTAAGGTAATTATTATTATTGTATTGTCGTTACTAACCCTTCTTGTGACCAACTTAGAAGTTGAAGCATTTCTAAGAGTATTTCTAAGAGTAATTCTAAGAGCGCTTCCGTGAGCTCTTCCGTGAGCTTCAGAAGGTTCTTTAGAAATGGATTTTACAATCATCTTAGCCTTGAGATGCATTTAGGGAACAAGGCTACAAAGCCCATTCTACTAAAAGAAAAGACCATCAATGTATGGATGGATGAACAGTGATGGAAGGACGGATAAATGGATGGATTGACTGAAATGAAAAAAGGATAGGCAGGCGTACAGATGGATTTCACACACTCTTATTTTTACAGTTCACTCTTGAGGAAACAGTCATTATCAAGTTGTACAGTTTGACAGTGATAATGACTTAATGAACCCTGAATAATTAGTGCTAAACTTTGCTGGGTTTTAATTAGTGTTACACGGTGTGAGGAATAACTCAAAGAAGCGTATTGTTAGCCGAGGTAAATTTGCAGTCCTTGTCCCTGGTTAGGCCTGGAACGTTTCTGTATCACTTTTAATGCAGCACAAGCATGACCTGAATGTGTAATTCAATCTTCATCCTCATCACACTGTGAAAGAGCTTGTTTCAATTTATCTATAAAAGCTAGTTTTCCCCTTACATTACGACCAGGGCACAAGAGATCAAACCCTGGTACGTACAACCACAGCAATAAACCAACCAGCACTCGTCCCCTGTATGTCTGTATTCATGCCAACTGCATGGATGAATAAATTAACAGGGATTTATTGGGGCTTTCCCAAAATATTCACCCATTGAGATTTCTGATAAATAATGATCAGTGATGTGGATATAATGACTCGTGGGTGAAGGCACATAATAGGACAGTGTGGGAAGTGATGCAGCCTTAAAAAACAAGAAGAAGATGAATCTTATAACACATTACAAAATCACAATATATATTTTCATATCACTATATCGATAAAATACCGATACATCGTCCAGCACTAGCATGGATCATAAAGGGGCGGCTGTGGCTCAGGGGGTGGAGTGTCGTTGGGCAGAATGTGAACACACGGCTCTGGAGGCTGTGAGTGGGTGTGAATGAGCACTTACATGAGCAGCTTGAATGCCCAGTAACCCATTAACCTATGACATCATCACAAACAATAATAACAACTAAAGTTTGTCTTGGAAACTAAACAATGAGCATGTCAGTGACATGTGAGGTCCTACCTCTCCTCTGCAGGTCATACTGTCGTCTGGTGCTCTGGTCACTGAGGATCCTCCAGGCTGCATCAGCTTCTAGAAACTTCTTCACTCCAGACTCTGCTTCTGAAGAACTCCCCCCTCCGAGGCGGTCTGGGTGGTACTGTGAGGCACACAGGCACCGAATATGAAGACACATTATCTTCAGCTATACTCCACCATCTATTTCAAAACCAATGTCCTCCCCCATCTTCTACCATGTAGCTGGTCGAGAGGATCACTTGTGTGTCTTTAACATATTAGGGTTCAGCTAAATATTTAGTACTAAGAATCAACAGAGAAATCCTGTGTTTCTGTTTGGACTTGGTTCAGACTTTGACCATTGTGTAATGACTGTAGCAACAGACAGACACACAGTATGTGTTGCTTCAGCCCGACTCAGACACAGAGCAGTGTGTTTACCTGTAAGGCCAGCTGCTGGTACCTGTGTCTGAGCTGCTGGACTGAGTCTGAGGGGCTGGCTCCCAGGACAGCGTACAGGTCCTCCTCCACTGCTTCACACATCCCTGCTGGGACACAACGCTGACATTAGACTGACGCATCATTAACACTAACTTCTACTGGCAGAGCCAATGCTTTTTCCACTGGCCTTCATATAGAAGCACCAGAGGATTCATTGTTGCCTCCAATGCATATCTGTAACTTTCAAAATGTATTTTGAACCAGCTGGATCAGTATGAGGACAGGTACGCAGCTGCAAGGCCGCTAAACACAACCAAGCACTCCTTAAAGCCCCAACACGGTGTTTGTGATGGTCAGAGCTGCAGATGGATGAACAGTGGGCAGTCTGTTTGTCTGTAGGTGTGTATATGACTGTCCTTTGCAACTTTTGGGAACAAATCATCCAATCAACTTCACAATTGGCAGGTGCAAGCAGTCAAACAGTTCTCTACAATACTGCAAGCAGCACTTCTGGAGGCCAACAACCTGCCCGTCAGTGCTACAAATGGCACCAGTCCTCTGACAAACACATCGTTGAAATGTCTGTTAATTGGCTTAAGTTAGTGTACACTGTGTAGTTGGGTTATGTGAGATCATAACTATTGAATCAGAATCTGTCTTGAAACTCAACATTGATTAGTCAATGGAAACAAAAATGACCAGCAAGCACTTTGATCAGCGTTAATATGCTTCGTCATTGTGGAAGAAAAACATGTAAAAGTGATATAGTTATAGCTTCTCACATGTGAATATTAATAAGTTAAATTCTTTGTGTTTCGGATTGTTGATCAGACAAAACAAGGCATTTGAAGACACCACCTCTTGCTCTGGGGTACTGTGAGGGGCACTCTTCACCATGCTCCGACTATGATATGATGATTTAGTTATTAGCTGCCCTGTTATATATATATATATAGGTTATGTATACAGCACATAAACGGTTTAACTAAGAAGTGGAAACACGTTCTCAAGCTAAAGTCTTTATTGTGGGCTCTTAGCAACACTGATTATGATTAAAGTCACTCTTGAAGTTTCTTTCAGCAGCTCAGTAATGTGCTAATGTCAAGAGCTAGAGGCAATGCAGTGTTATTACCGTGTTATTACCGTACACGCGCATACACGTTACAGACTGTAGAGTGTGACGTTACACTAACTAACGGTACTAAACTACGACTATGTCTGTGTCTTCCCACGTACTGTCTCACTATCCACCGAGTGTTATGGAGCGTGACAGTGTTTGGTAGATCTTCACAGCATGTAGCTACATGAACCAGTGTTCTCCGAGATAAACAGGTGTTTAAAGAAGCCGGAAGTCTGGTTGTTTTTCTCATTAAACACGCATTTAATCTTCTATCTACTTGTGTTCTGTGTGTAAAGCACTGCGCATACCTTAAAAACAAGGCTGTCACCTGAGAGACGACATGTTAGTGTCCCACGATGTTATGTGTCCCCCTGAAATAAAGGCTGGTTGTGTTTTGGTCCGCTGGCTGCCTGACTTCCGCTGGAGAGGACGACGACTTCCGGTCTTTTTTCCTTTTCCTTTTTTCTAGAATAAAAGCGTTACAACTCAGCGCGAGACGGGAGAAAGCGACACAATACGAATATACATTCAGTTCAATGTATATCCTTAACATCTTATTGTGGACACATAAACCATCGGATCATTACTGTAACCTTTTAAATAGTTACTATTGCATATAACAATCTACAATTCTAAATGTGCACTAAGAGGTATTGTGTATCGATGTAAAAGATGAAAAGAAGTGTAATGGACATAAGGATATCAATATGTGGACGTATGGATCATTTTTGTATATAAATATGCCCTATACGTGTTTTTTAGATCTATTACTGCTACTGATTGCATATAAACTCAACTGTTACGGGACTGTCTATCAAGCTCCTTGTTCTTCCTCCTCTGGTAAACTGTTTAAATAAACAATATTCCCAAGTTTACACATCCCCTGAAGTCGTGAATTGTCAGGAGGACAACATAACTCTCCGCCTGCTGTTTGAGCCACAGTAGGATGATGATGTGACAGAAACATTGCAACAATGAACTCATCGTGATGGGTATCCTGGTTTCAGATATCAAAACCAACTTTGATAGTTCCTAACATTGATGTACTGACCTAGTGGTCCAGGCAGTGACCACCACTGGAAATGGTAAATGGACTTGTACTTGTATAGCGCCACTCAAAATGCTTTAACACTACATGTAATTTCACATTCATACACTGATGGCAGGAGCTACTATGCAAGGACTAACTAACATTCACGCAACCTTCGCACAGCTTACGGGGGCAAGTGGGGTTAAGTGTCTTGCCAAAGGACACATCGGCATGGACTGGAGGAGCTGTGGGTCAAACCTCCGATATTCTGATTAAAGGACAGATCGCTCTACCTCTGGGCCACAGCCGCCCCTATGTAGTCCAGAACATAGAACAAAAGATGGTAATGTAATTTGAATATATATTTAAAAATGATCGTTATGAAAGCCAAGATCATAGTGTTGAATTCCACTGGCAGACCTGGGAAACAGCAGCCAGGAAAGAGCAGCACGAGACCACATGCTGGGAGATATGTCCCGAAAATACAGACCAGAAGCGATCTGTTAATTGAAATGGGAACAGAGGAGATGAGGTGACACAATGACACCTTTACGATCTCACTTCCTGTCTGTCACTCATTTATGGCTCTTTAACGAGACCACAGAGGGAGGGGGGGAAGCAGAGACGCTCAGTGACTGACATTGTTGTGCAGTTAATTATTTCTTCATTTTGGGCAAATTAAGGGTCAATTAGTCAAGTGAAAAAATATTCACCATCAAAATGGGGGTCTGTAGTTACCACTTTATTAAATGTACAGGACTGTCCAGCCTCATGCAGTCCAATACAACTGTCCTGCACTAAACCCGCTCTGGGCGGTTTGGTATCACAGTGAGAATGACAGATGTTTTTTAATGCTTTGTCCTCCCCATACACGGTTTATGAGCCATTATAATAATAATAATAATAACTTTATTTATATAGCATAGTGCTTTGACAGACAAAGCAGCAAAAGCAAGGCAATAATAACAATAGCAGAAGGCTCAGTGAGATAGTCAACGATAAAAATAAACTGAGAAATACATTTAAAAAAATAAAATAATTTAGTAAAATAATTTAGTAAAAACAACAAATAATAATAAAACAGAAAAGCGACGACATCACATAAAAGCCAGTCTGTAAAAAGGTGTTTTAAGAAGTGATTCAAAAGAGATCACTGATCCTGCGAGCCTCATCTCCTGTGGCAGCTCGTTCCAAAGCCGAGGGGCCCTGATGGATTGTGGAACAGCCAGAAGGCCGGCCCCCCCCCCCCCCCCCCCCCCCACACCTGAGGATCTAAGGCTGCGAGCTGCTCATAAGGTGTCAACATTTCCTCTATACTGTATATGTTGGGGCCAGAGCCATACATGCTTTAAAAGTGATCAGTAACATCTTAAAATCAATATCAAAATGAACAGGGAGTCAGTGAAGAAAAGCCAGGATTGTGGTGATGTGTTGTTAAAACCAGAGAGAAGCTGAGCTGCTGCGCTCTGAACTAGTTGGAGGAGAGAGAGAGACATTTGGTTCATGCCAGAGAGAATTGGCCCCTGGCACAGACATACAAAAGGCCCCACCACTGCTCCTACATAGAAGCGAGACCCACAGACTTTATAGTTGTATAGCCTCTTTTTTGTGTATTTTTATGTGTCTTTGTAGTAGTTACACACCTCTGTGTGATTTTGTGTCACTTTGTAGTTTTTTCTTTTATCGATTTGTAATTGTTCTTTTGTTTTTGTAGTTATGTTTTGTCTGTGGATGTTTTGCCCCATTTTGTAGTCATTTTGAGTCTCTTTGTAGTTCCTTTGTGTCTCTTTGTCGTCATTTCGGGTCTCGTAGTAATTTTGTGTATCTTTGTAGAAACGTTGAGTAGTTGCTCTTTGTAGTTGTTTTATGTCTCTGTTGTCATTTTTTGTCTCTTTTTATTCATTTTGAGTCTATTTGTAGTTGTTTTGTTTCTCTCTGTAGTCATTTTCAGTCCCTTTGTAGTATCTTTATTTTTGTTTTGTATCCCTTTGTAGTGTTTTATGTTTATTTGTGATCATTTTGAGTCTTTTCCTGTTTAATACGTGTCTCTTTGAGTGACATGTTGTAGTTGAAGGCCAGGGGGACCCCTGGGCCTGTGCCAGGTAGGCCCATTCAGGAATCCATCCATGGTTCTCCCACATATGGAAGGACATATTATTATTGTGGTAAAACAGTCCAGACTTAACCTTAAAACAGAATTTAAGTTGGTGACCAGAAGTATGGGTACTATTCCTTTTCTCATAGATAGTGTTAGGTCACTGACGGATGGAGCAATTCAAAGCTTGGATGAACATAAAAATCATCTACGTTTGATTCATTAGTACATGAGATGACTAACTGTATAAAATACAGTAATAGAAAGTCAAAAGCTTTACTCTTTCTAAAAGCATTGTGGATGCGATAACATGGCCGGATGCAGGTAAGAGTTAAATTCCTCAGTGCATCTATACCAGTAGGGCTCAGAAAAACTGTGATTTACAGTCATATTTAACCGCTGGTGTTCCACTAAGTTGATTCTTTTAAAACCCTGTTTGTGTTAATAAAGTTGGAGCAATCAAAAATTGTATTCTGCAATGCTTTGCAACTTATGTAAGTGAACAGAAGGTAACCACTGTAAGTAACATTGGCTGATGATTTTGTTATAAAGCATACTGTAAAGTATTAACCATTGTAATAGTGCCAAGTTGTCAATGACTGGTTCCTCGCATGTATTCAAAACCTTACATGCTAGAGCTGATGGTAGAAGAGTGTCTAAGTATGGTCCCATCGTACCTGCTCCTGTCCATTCCTGTTCCAGGGTGCTGATCTGGGTTAGGGTTAATGATTTCTTGCTGATGACTGTCAGTAGTGAAGAGCATGTGGTAATATAGTTTTGGTATGATTCAGACACCATTCATTTATTTATTGTAGAGTTTGTGTTATCTGTTTTATCCTGATGCAGGGGATGGAGACGGGGCTGATGTGCCCTGCGCTGCCAAATGATGATGTGGTCATGGTTTTGGGAAACAGTCATGCCAGGGATGCTACGTGGGCCGATTGTGCCGCCTCTTTCCTTGGTCATTTCCAAGCCCAGTGGCGTAAATATAGACATTGCAGGCAGAGCAGTTGCACTTAGCCCATAGGGTGGGGGGCCCCTCAGAGAGAGTAGGCCCTCCAACAATATGTAAGGTCCTTGTGAATGATTCAGATAGCAACCTTGTAACTATGCCTGTGTTCGAAGATTTGAATTGAACTCTCATTCAACTAAAGGCAGAGGTGGTAAACTTCAAAATGTATCCAACCGAAAAACCCAGTTGCCAACTTTTCCCAATGAAAGTAGCTAGCAGCTCCAAAAGTCGCCAAGTCTGCAACACTGACCATGTGTCCCTTCAGGCCTCCCTCCAAAGCTTCTGGAGAGTTATCAGTCGGGGAGATCGTGCAAGAAAGCAGTTCTTGTTATCGCTCAGACTGTGTGTGGCCCATCAGCGGTTCTCCAGGATTATTTGGCAGAGGTTGATCCATCTGAGAATCGTATCACCTATGTGAGTGGATTTCGGGAACCGCTGTACACAGCTGTTGAGATGCATTTGAATCATTGCTCAACATTCAAAAGTCAATCCTCTATTCATTGTTAATTATTTGTCTTCATGTCTCATAAATGAACTTGTTGATTGAGTCTGTGTGAGAATGGATTTATTACAGAAAGCACAAAAATGAAAAATGTAAAACAACAAGTTAAGTACGGTTTGAAAATGAGTTAAAACCTTACCAATTATGTGTTTTGTAGTAAATAACACACAAAAAACTGGAAGGGTCCTTTAAGTCCAAAAAGGCCCCCACCACTGCCCCAGGGCACACAGAGCCTAGTCAAACTTGTAGGGTGTGCATGTGAGTGTGTGTGTGTGTGTGTGTGTGTGTGTGTGTGTGTGTGTGTGTGTGTTGGCTAGCACTCTCAGACATAGAGCAGCTGTTCATTAGAAATGTGTGAGCTGAAGAAACAACACAGAAGATAAAAACAGAAATCTCTGGCTCATTAACGATAGAAAAGAACAACCAGCCAGAGACGATGCACACACACACACACACACACACACACACACACACACACAGGCCCGTCTACCTGCTTGTTAATTACAAAAGACAATAAAAAACATGATAAATGAGCAGAATTTCAAAGAGCTTCAACATGTCAGTGAGACAGAATCAGTGACATTCCTCCTCTGCAGCCCATCTGACTCCAAACACACACTGAAGAATGCACACACACACACACACACACACACAAATGGAGAACAGCTGTTCATTAGAAAGGTGTTAACTAAAATAATAATCATCAACAATGAAAAAACAACAACCACGGAAAGAACTCTCTCATTATCCACTGTTGCTGTTATTGTCTCTGATAGACAAACAACACACTTAACGCCCACATCCCAAAAAAACCTTCTCTGCCCTTCATTTGAATTTAGTGTTGGAGGAAGAGGCTCAGATGCAGCGAGTCTGAAAAAAGAATCTTGTTATTTAAGACCAGTGACAACGTTGAATAGTTCATTTTAGACAGAATGTTGTGGCAGCATCTGTATGGACTAGATCCAGTCCGTTGAGCTCGCTTTGTCCAATTCACAGCATGCGCACAGTCAGTATACATTCAGTAGCTAGCGTAGCATAGAAGCGCTAACGCCAGTTAATGATGTCCTAACATACTCTGCTAATGTTAGCTCCACAGGTTTTAGAAATGAATATCTCCATTGTGCAAAACACGGGGGGGCTCGGGGGTCCGAGATCCCTTGGTTGACACTTCAGACCCCCTGAAAGCCTGAAGAGCAATATTTCTGTGAATTTCTAAAATCATTATTATTTAATTATTTGTCTCTTGCAGTTGTTCCTAGAATGTGTTTTAAAAGCTTACTGATGCCCAGCCGTTTGCAGAACACATATTAACAAATATGAACCATAAATGAGACAGCCAGTCAGAGCCGCGACAGGTTGACTAAAGCGAGCCTGGCCTCACGTCTGTCGGTGGACATAAATAGACCCCCTTTGGGAACATTTGATCTCGTGCCTTTCGTGAAAACCTGGAACATCTCTTCTCTTCTTGGATACCAGGACGACAGGGAGAAGAAGTCTGTGTGTCGGGTTAGTGAGAGAGAGGCGAGTGTGCTGTGAGTATTCTGTTGAGTGTAGTTGGTGCATTGTGAAGTTGTGTGAGTGACCTTATTGTTAACAATATAATATACAGCCTAGTTACCTTGGCTTGTATCCATGAAATATTGTATATTGCGTATTAAGTCTTTGTAGGACTTCAGCATAATACTGGAGCGTCATTTCCCACACTGTATACCTCCTTCCAACCTCTTCGAGTGACGAGTTTACCTTTAACCCTGACTAGCTTTCAAATCCACTGAACCAGTCTGAACATGAAGAACATCTGACACCATTACATGATAGAGTGGGAGCGTTGTCAGACCCTGGTTGGAGCTGGCCGATGCTACGCTATGATTGGCCAGTCTGCGTTTGAGGGGTGGGACAATCAACTTAGGGTCAATTGTAACCTAAACTAAAGGATCCTCTCTGAGGACGCCCCCCCCCCCCCCCCCCCCCCGAAACCCGCTTCTAAACAGGAACCAGTTGTAAATGATTAAAACCCGGATTATTAACGGTTCTGCTATCGGTACTTTTTTAGTTGTGAACTGAGACGTCCTCTCTCCGTCTCTTTGTCTTTGTCTCCGGCTCAGTACAGCGTGAGACTCACATGATCAGAGAGAAGAAAACATTTTAGAACTCTGGTTGTCTCAAGCACAATAAACAGTAAGGGAGGAAACAGCAGCAGCTTATCACAGCATGTGACCAACAAGCAGAACATCAATGTGTTTGTGGAGCAGTTTAATCAGAAGAACAGGATCATCAGTGAAAGGTCATCACAGGGAGATCATTGATTAGCTGAGAATGTATTTTAAAGATTTCAAAACGTCTTGTGTTTCTGCTCAAGAAAGACTATTTTTTACAAACAAAAATAATAAATCAATGTTGAAGTTGAAGTTCTTTTCTTAATAATTGTCTTTTTTCTCACAATATAATCAAAAAGAACCAATAAGAGTATCGATAAGAGTTAGTATGGATAAAATCCTAATCCTCCCTTCCTTCTTAGTGAGGCTTTAGATTTACACTGTAATATTTTCTCATCCACAAGCTCACAGAGGCTGCTAACCATGCTTTTCATCATCAGCCGCACCATGCCTCCCACAACCCGCCTCACACACACACACACACACACACACACACACACACACACACATACTGTAAATACAGGCGACTGCAAACTACTAGTGCATGTAAACACACTGGGGTGTAAAAAGACCCCACCTCATCCTAACCACAGCTCTGTTACACACACACACACACACACACTGTCTGCCCACCACCTGCTTCCCTCTCTTGGCCTAGTGACACACTCAGTTGTCAAGGAGTGTGTGTGTGTGTGTGTGTGTGTGTGTGTGTGTGTGTGTGTGTGTGTGTGTGTGTGATTGATGACGGGTCGCATCTCGCTGTGCTCTGAAACACTTCACTGATTTAAACTGCTGAACCAGCAAGAGGCTGTCTGTGCATGTGTGTGTGTCGCAGCAGGTCTGAGGCAGAGAAACACAGCTGGTCAACACGAGTTCCCCGGCAGCTGCCCGGCAGCAGCCTCAAGAAAGCCTCGTACACTTCAAAAGCCGGCAAGCCCCCCCAACTGTTTATACTTATTCTTGTTGTTGAACACACTCCAACTGAAGCTGGTGATAATTACACCTAGAATCTATTTGTACGACATTTACAATGAATAGAGTTTTAAGGATTTAGTTTGATCCACCAAGTCCTGAGAAAACCGCCCAACTGTCTTTGGCTGCTCCATTCCTTCACTTCGGCTCGTTGCCATTTCATGCTGTGCTGGTGGATTCAATCAGCTTGTTTGAGTCTGAACTGTATGTGAGGGGTCAGCGAAAGCTGGAAGGAGTCAACCTTATTAACTAGCAACCAACCAATGATATGAAAGTAGCAGAAACAATTCATTATTTGAAACTAGACTACGTTTAAACTTTGATCTTTTTCCACCAGGACCTTATTTCACCATGTTTTTGAGTCAAAGTTGTAATGATCACAAAAGTCTGCCTGTGTGTACAGCAAATGTGAATGGGGAACCTGTGGGTTATGTTCCTTCACCTATATAAAGTACTGTACTGTTATTAGTTGCCTGTAAATTATAAACACAGGATATTACTAGGATCTATTATTGTTATTGTTATTGTTTTGGTCGACCTGTTTTGCATAAATTGTGTCGGGGGGGGAAGTAACGCGAGAGAAGTTTGTGCGCACAGACCGGAGGAAGCAAGCTGCGTTCAGTGGACTCAGGAGAGCACGGTTTGCCGGGGATTGCTCAGCCAAGGATCCGAAGCAAGCGTTTCGTGGATTATTGGGCTGAAGTCTTCACTGGGAACGGCACAGAGGGCCACCATCAGGACGAGCTGTGGTGAGGTAGCGCGGGTTGAGTGGACAAAGTGACCGCGGCGTCTCGCCATGCTTCCGCCGGTTATTGACTTTGCCTCGGGGATTGTTTTTTCATGTGCAGTTTCTTAAACTGCACATGGCTCTCCAGCGGGCCTCGGGCCTCTGTTCTTACCTAGAGACACAGAGGTGAGATCTGATTGGATAAAAGCTCTACTTAAAACAAGCTGCACTGGAAGCAGAGCAACTGAGGAAGACAGTAGCTGTGCAATGAGAACATAAGATGATGGGGAAATAAATTATAATACATGTAGTGTATTTGTGAAAAATGATTAAATGATATAACTTTGTGATTGTGTTTAGGCCAGCAGAGAAGGCCTTGAAGGCCCTGACGGCCCACCACTGCGATACAGCCTGTTTAGTCTGCAGCGTCCTCCCTCAATACTGGAGCACTTTCCCAATTTGTTGTCCTCATTAGTCAGTTACACAGAAAAACACGGTAAAAATACAGGTTGAAAAATACCAAAGTTACCCTTAAGGCACATATCATACCATTTAACAAAAACAGTGTGGCCCAGACAGACAGGCATAAATAATCATAATTAAATGAAAATATATCATAGTCTGTTTCCTATGTTTTTTCTCAGCATGTGCTTTTAGAGCCTTGTTCATTGTTACATGTGCATCTGGTTCATAATGATAACTTCTATTAATAGATGACATTAGTTGATGAATTGCTGAAGGGGTCAGGAGAGGGTCACTCAACCACCTCGTTGGCTCGCTGCTTCCAGGTCTGCTAAGTGACCAGCTGGCCTGGTCATTGGTTGACTGGTTGTTGACTTTGCAGACTAACAGACTGCTCAATAAACCATCTGACTAACTGGCTGATTGGCTGGTGGACTGACAGGCAGGCTGATGCTCTTGTGATTTTGTAGACTTTCTAGTCTGTTATGAAGACTTCACTTTCGGGGTTATGGCACGAATTTGTCATCGTGACTTTGACTTGGTTGATACCTCTTACCACTAGAAATGTACTCAATTCTTTCCACCTGTAAATCTGACATACCCTACCTGTCACAATAGCCACAATTGTATTCCAACGAAAGGAATAGAGTAATATATTTGGCAAATGCTAATATAATACTAATGGGGTTCATAAGTTTGAGTTTTTTATTGTGGAAAAGTCTCTGAAGCAGTCCCTAATAATAGTGCAAATGAGCAGTGTATGCCATATGCAATACGTCTAAATACTGTCCACAACATCCATTTGTCACTAGACAAACCTAAGCAAAGACAGTTGAGGGCCAAAAAGAGTAAACATCTAACTAAAACTACAAGGTGAATACGAGGTGATGTGCAAGTCAAAATCAACTGTGGACAAAGGGAAGCTTCTGGGCATTCTCACTCACAAAGTCAAGGATGAGGTTATAATCCCCGGACCTCACTTTGACAATCACTGCTGTAAACTGTAGTGCTTCACTTACAGTAAGATCAAGTATGTCTTGGATGTGTCATATGGAGCCTAATTGTATGCAAAAATGGATTTATGAGAAAACAACCCCAATCATCATGACTTGAACTCTGCCGGTATTTATTTTTCTCTGCAAATGAGGCCCTGCAGTATTTCGTATGTCGTCGAGTATATTTCTGTCACTGTGTACTTAAGAGTGTGCGTACTGTCTGTGTGTGCGCTTGCCCTTTTTGTGTGTTCTTTCACAGTGGACTGGGTGTTATGGATGTGTCAGTGTGTGTGCTGAAGCATAAGTGTGGGGCATGTGTATGTGTTCATGCATGCAGGGAATTAATTCCGAGTGTGTGTGTGTTGAAGCGTACTCCCTGTATTAATCGTATGTGTGTGTGAATTCAAATGGAGTGGAAGTTCATACAAACTCAAACAAGTAGGAACAACTTTGAGACTGAACTCTTCATGTCCAACTACTGGATGAAATCTCAGCTCAATATCTACATTTAACATGGAAAATGAAAAGGTGTGCATGGATGTAGTTTTCCAAAGCACTATGATAAAGTAAAATCCAATATTTGATGAAACTCTCCTATAAATACACTGCATGGTGATGTCAGATCATCTGTCTAACACTTTGGTCCAGAGCAAGACACTACTGGACATACTGTGGACGTCCATGATCCTCAGAGGATGATTCCTGATGACAACCTCCTGGTGGAGGGTGCTCCATCTTTGCAAAAAACAAATTCACATTGTTCCGAAGGTCCATTACTCAGAAAATACAAACTCTCCACAACCGGAAGCACATGGCTAATTATTATGCAGAAAGACATCATCGGACCTTCCCAGTCACAATATCTTTTGGGCCTGGCCCGCACTACTCTGCCTCTGGTTTGTTTTCCCTGATATTCTAACTCTGAACTACTCTCCCCCCTCATGCAAACCTAAGCAAACTAACCAACAAAGGCATCATGTAAAAAGAGGCAAAATGGTGGGTCAAGAAATCGGGAAGTTCTAATGACGTCATTCTGCATAAAAAATTGCTGTGTGTTTGTTAAATGGGGAGTTTGTGTTTTCCAACATTGGCCGTTTGTTTTCAAGATAAAGGGGTGACGAACAAATGGGCCTTCGGTTCAATAGGATATTTTTCAAACTATTAGATTTGGAATAATATGCTGTCGGAAAAGTGGGCAACTGGCTGCAGTATGCCTGCTTGGATGGGTTCAGCGTATCGAAGCACTGCTGAACCCAAAGAAACTAGTGGCACAAGTTAATGCTACCTGGGACAAACTTTGTCCGAATGATTTTGACTCTGATTTGGTTGGGAAGGGACCCATTGGAAATACTGGGTTTCAGAGCTCAGTGGCGCCATTGCAGAGGTCTTGGTGAAAGGCCCATTAGAAGCCATTATTGTTGTTTAAAGCAAACAGTCGCCTCTCAAACGCATCGAAACCACACTGGTAACTGCCAGTAGCTCCTCAAAGGATGGTGATTGGTCCGGTAACAGGCTGGCCAGACACAAACGCATGACTTGAAGCCTGACAAAATGGATTTTCATGTGATATGCCATCCATTCTCATGTGGTCTTGTGATGGTAAGTATTATCCATCACTAACAAGTGAAGTGTGGCAGAAATCCACTTGTGTTTTTGTAAGCGATAAAGAAACAGAGACACACAGAAAAATATATCAGACGTATACAGAGAAAAGTCCTATTTGAAATTTTTAAATGCAATCAGTTGTACATTCATATGTCATAGTAATAGAAGGAAACAACGACTACATGCAATCAGGATGAACATGTCAAAAACATTTTCAACTAGACTAACTCCAAATGAGCTGTGATAAATGTGAACATTAGTGAACACACACTCACAATGCTGAGATGTTCACCTTTGTATTAAGGATCATTTGACGAAACACAAATACTGACCTGAGCTAATCAATTCATCATTGCTTGACAGGACACTCATTAAACATATAGCATATAACATGAACTACTCATAATCCAATATGATGAACAATATGATGGAGCATGTGATCATTTATATTATTTTAACGCATGAAAAACCAAAAAAGTTTGGTTTCCTTTGTAACTAAATGTATATACAATATAGTTGATCCCTTTTGATATTAAACTTTGGTTCCTTTCCTTTGATTGATTATAGAAATACTGCTATTTGCAGCTTTAAATAAATTAAGTAGTGCCATTTATATTTCCCCCAAACCAAACTATAAATGATCACACTTGTACACTGATTATGGTTATGAGGCCCAGTCCTGGAAGCATTGAAATCCAGCAGCCCCTCAAAATGTCTGTTGGACTACAAACCGACAAATGAAGCACTTGTCAACCAGCAGATTATTGCATCTTGCTCCTGCGACCGGCAATTTTCTGCTTGGTTGTCTCATCACTGTGTTCACTGAGGTGGCTTCGCAGTGTCTCTCTCTAATTACGAATCTGTTTCTGATAGAAGCTGCAGTAAAGCAAAGTTTGTGTCCAACTTTCTAATTATTTATCTGACTTCAATATTGTTACTGCTAGTGAATGACCTGCCTTCACATCATAATAACACAGAGTGCAGAGCCGTGGAAAATGTAGATTTGACGTTTAATCAATTTGTGCTGTGAAGCGGATCAGAAATCCTGCACTGTCTATTTCATTACTTCTATTTTAAGTTGCCTTAACATTAAAAAACACACTTATTGACTGCTTACGTTAGTTGTTTTTTTATGAAGAACATTAAGAAAGATTACAGAGCAAATGGAAAATCTGAGAACAACTCAACTCAATACCTTCATTTTAGCTTACCTATTGAACTTAATGTCCTACTTAACTGAAAGCTATCAAGCAAAAAAGCCTTCCATTCTATAACTAACCCATCAATCTCAAATTGTGATATTTTTTTGGTTAGTATTCTAACTAAAATCCTGAGTAAAATGTTTTTTTGACAGGACTCATAATGGAGCAAAAGTGCCGTATTGGATGCCCCAAAGATAAAAGACGATAAAGTGTTGATGAAATGCCCACTTGGACCCCTTCCAGTGGAGAAAACATGATAAAGTGGCATATGTAAAATGTCCCAAACCCACATTTGCATTTATGTGGAATCATCACACATTCACAAAAAAGTTTTTTTCAAACCCAAATTATCTTTTCTTGATATTTTAATCTTTTTGTTTAATAATACTCATAAGAATGATTACTTTGGCCAACAATGTTGTCATTTCCAATCCTTTTTTTGCTGTCTTTGTACCGTAAGGCCTAACGAATGTGTCAAGTACATTTACTTCCTTATAAAACATCAGCAAAGCAGTATTTTTAAATATAGCATAATTTACATCCATGTTTACTGACTTGCAGTCTTTTTTTTCCCTGCCTTTGTTTGTGCACTGCATCGCAGAGGGACAGTATAGTATTACAACTTGTAGATCAGAGATGTCTCATAGAAAAACAGCTCCATAGCGCTACTAGAGGTCTAAATTCCTACAGGGAACCTTCACCTGGAGGGTCGAAACTATTGCATTTACCATTTCTATTTGGGAATAAAATTGATTCATAAAACATGCTGTTTGTACAGTAGCATTTATTCTATAATATGTGAATAAAGTACTGAGCAATGTCTATACTAGGCTCCAGATATTCACATTTTGGATTTATAGAACTGGGAATTTGTAAATGCAGTAATGGCCTGTGTAATAGCCCAGAACTGACATGTAGCTACTTCAACAATATATTAGCTCTGTGACTGATACAGTAGGTTTGCCATGAGGGAAAATCCAGCACCTAATATGATAAAACTGTGTAAATTAAGAGATTTATAAAGAAAACTTGGTTTCAGCACCAGGAGCTGTCCACAGTTTAAAGACATATCCATTTTGACCTCTTTCTCTTCAGCATCAGTGGGTGAATTGTCCTCTCCAGAAGACGGCTCCTCTTTATCCTCCACAACATCTGAAGATACAGATGAGGAAGGGGAACAGAGTCTAGCTGGACACAGAGGCCTTGGAGGGCTGGTCAGGATGGCGGTGGTGAAACTCCTTGATGAGAAGGGCATCCAGAATGTGTCGAGCTGGGACCCAGGATCTTTCCTCTGGACCATAGTGTGGTGAATTTCAGTATTAAACGCATTATTAGTAGGATTAAATAACACCCCTAGTGGTGAGTAGAAGTGTCACAATAATAAATATGTTAGTCACAATATGTTTCCATATGGAATGTATTATAGGTTTACAATATTCTTACTTATAGAGGATATTATATGTTACAGTATATTAACTCATTGAATGTATTAAACCATAGAAGTATAGTCACTAAAGGTATTAAAACACTGTATGAATAGTTTTGAGGGTCAGTAAGGGATCATTTTGAGTGAGCCTTTTCAGAGGTGCAGCAGGGGGACGGACAACTGACCAGCAGGTCAGAGAGGAGGAGTTCAGGATGTTTGCCAGAAAGGATCGATACAGGGAGGGGACAGGATTCAAATGGAGCCAATCACTGATCAACGGAGGATCATTCACATGTTTTAGGACAGTTCGGACACTTTCCGACTGTCAGGGGATATAAAAGACAACGTTCGAGAGAGCATTCCTCAGACCACTTCCGCTCTCGTTTTTCAGAACCTGGACTGGCCAGACCTGTGAGTGAGGTGCGTGCATGTGGTCTCTGTTCTCAAGAACATTACTATTGATAGTTAATTCAGTTTGTAAGTGAACTTTGTGTAGTACATAAAAAAAAATAAAAAAATGGCGCCATGCCAGCGGCAGCCTGTTGCAGCAGCTCCCTGTGTGTTTTAATTTTAGTCTTTTTTCACTCTTTCCTCTCTTCTTTTAGTTTTTTCTTTCTCCTTAACGTTTGGTTCTTACGGTCAGACAACGGACCGTAACCTTTTTTCTCAACTTTTCTCATGGCTTTCTGTTGCTTTTCTGTATCTATGTAACGGAGAGCCACACACAATGAGCGGGGTCATTGTTTACTCCCGTGATCAGCTGTTCGCGCTGAGTGAGCCGCGGCTGCTGCCCGGCGCCAGGCCTGTAATCCCTGCGGAGCTACGGAGAAGATGCCGGGGCTGCAGATCTGGAGCCAAACGGAGGGCGAAGAGGAGGAGGTACAAACCTTCAGTACCGGCGATACTACTGGGGAACGTGAGGTCTTTGGCAAATAAGACAGACGAGCTCGGCGCGCTGGTAAAGACCGAGAGGGACTTCCGCGAGTGCAGCGTCATATGTTTCACTGAGACATGGCTGCACGAGGATTTCCCGGACCACAGTGCGTCGGTGCCCGGCTTCAGGACTGTTCGGGCGGACAGAGACGTTGTTCAGAGAGGCAAGAAGAGAGGTGGCGGGATTGCTGTGTATGTGAACGAGAGGTGGTGCAATCCCGACCATGTGTGTGTTAAGGAACGCTTCTGCAGCCCGGACATTGAACTGTTAGCCATGGGGATGCGTCCTTATTATTTGCCGAGGGAGTTCTCGTCCGCCATTGTTGTCGCTGTGTACATCCCCCCATCAGCTGACTCCGAGACAGCAGTGGACACCATCCACTCCACTGTGTCTGGACTGCAGATTCAACATCCTGGTGCATTTTTGGCAATCACTGGAGACTTTAATCATACCACCCTGGATAAAGCCCTGCCAACTTTTCACCAATATGTTGACTGCCCCACAAGAAATAATACAACCCTGGACCTTCTGTATGCTAATGCAATGGATGCATACAGTGCCACTGCCCTTCCCCCCCCCTTGGCAGGTCTGATCACAACTTGATCCTGTTAACACCCAGGTATGTTCCTCTGGTGCAGAGACTGCCTGTGACCACCAGGACTGTGAGGAGGTGGTCTCAGGAGGCTAATGATGCCCTGCAGGACTGCTTTGAGTCAACGGATTGGGGTGTGCTGTGTGGACCACATGGGGAGGACCTTAACAGCATGATGGACTGTATCACAGAATACATCAAATTCTGTGAACAAACCGTCATACCATCCCGGACAGTACACTGCTTCCCCAACAACAAGCCATGGATCACCAGTGACCTGAAAGCTCTTCTTAACAAGAAGAAAGCAGCTTTCAGGTCGGGGGACAGGGACGAGCTCAGGAGAGTCCAGCGCGACCTGAAGATGAAGATCAGAGAGTGCAAGGACACCTACAGGAGGAAGCTGGAGGCCAAACTGCAGCAGAACAACGTGAAGGAGGTGTGGACTGGAATGAAGCAGATAACCGGCTTCAAGGTTGGAGGGAGACAACCAGGGGGCTCCCTGGAGAGGGCCAACGAGCTAAACTCTTTCTTCAATAGGTTTAGCTCAGAGCCCTCATCTGTCTCCTCCACACACCACATCTCCCAGACACCTCCCCCTCTGTCCCCCCTGGTGTGCTGCATGGACTCAGAGCTCTCCACTTCAAAGGGCTCTGCCACCACCGACACTATGACCGCCGCCCCCCCCCCCCCCCCTCTGTGACGACTGGCCAGGTGAGAAGACAGCTGGAGCGACTCCATCAAGGAAAGGATGCGGGACCTGATGGCATCAGCCCCAGGGTCCTGAAGACCTGCGCCATCCAGCTGTCTAATGTCCTTCAACACCTCTTCAACCTGAGCCTGAAGCAGGAGGAAGTCCCGGTGCTGTGGAAGACGTCGTGCCTGGTTCCCATACCAAAGAAGACGACACCATCTGGCCTCAATGACTACCGACCAGTTGCCCTCACATCCCATGTGATGAAGGTGCTGGAGAGGCTGGTCTTGGCCCACCTTCGACCGCAGGTGAAATCCTCACTGGACCCTCTGCAATTTGCATATCAGCCTCATGTGGGGGTGGACGACGCCATCATCTACCTGCTGCAACGAGCTCAGTCGCACCTGGATGGAACCGGTGGCTCTGTGAGAATCACTTTCTTTGATTTCTCCAGTGCATTCATCCATCCATCCATTTTCCTCCGCTTATCCGGGGTCGGGTCGCGGTGGCAACAGGCCAAGCAGGCTGACCCAGACTTCCCTCTCACCGGAAACATGTTCCAGCTCATTCTGGGGGATCCCGAGGCGTTCCCAGGCCAGCTGGGAACGCCAGTGCATTCAACACCATCCAACCAGTGTTGCTGAGTGAGAAGCTGCGGGTGGTGGGGGTTAACGCATCCACCGTCTCCTGGATCACTGACTACCTCACAGGCAGACCACAGTTTGTCCAACTAGGCCGTGTGCTGTCTGATACGGTGGTCAGTGATACTGGAGCCCCACAGGGAACTGTCCTGTCTCCCTTCCTGTTCACCTTGTACACCACTGACTTCCAGTACAACTCAGGGTCATGCCATCTGCAGAAGTTCTCTGATGACTCTGCAGTGATCGGGTGTATAAGGGACGGACGGGAGGAGGAGTACAGGACAGTAGTGGTTGACTTTGTAGAGTGGGCCGGTAGAAATCACCTGCGTCTGAACTTGGCCAAGACCAGAGAGATGGTGGTCGACTTCAGGAGGAAGACGACGGCTCCACAACCGGTGAAAGTTCTGGGAGAGGACGTGGACATAGTGGAGGAGTACAAGTACCTGGGTGTCTCCATCGACAACAGGCTGAACTGGAAGACCAACATCAACGCTGTGTACAAGAAGGGGATGAGTCGACTCTTTTTCTTGAGGAAACTTCGATCCTTCAACGTGTGCAGCAAGATGCTGGAGATGTTCTACCAGTCTGTTGTGGCCAGTGCACTGTACTTCGCCGTAGTCTGCTGGGGGAGCAGCATTGGAGCCGGAGACACCAACAGACTTAATAAACTGATTAAGAAGGCCGGCTCCATCATTGGCTGCAAACAAGACTATCTGGAAGAGGTGGTGGAGAGGAGGACACTGAAGAAACTATTGTCCATATTGGATAACCCGGACCACCCTCTCCACCACCTACTGCAGGGACAGCGGAGCACTTTCTCCAACAGACTGTCAGGATCCCTGTCAGACCCTACACCTCCCATGGCCACACAGCTGCAGCCACTCCAGCTGATCAACTCCTGCAGCCTGACACACCAGACTCAGGTCCCAATAACGATACCCCTGGCAATATATAAACTCTGGTCCTGCAGTCTGGGGTTGTCAGGTCGTACCGTCTTTCACCCGATTCAACCCCGTTGCATCTTCTCCCTCGAGCGCTTGCCTCCGGTGTCCGTCGGTCCGGGAATCCCCCGTGCCCTCTGTGTTTACGGACTACTCACCGCCGCTCTGCCCTCCGTTGTGTTAGCGGACTACACACGCCGTCAAGCTGCCAGCTCTCCAGTGTCGAGCCACGGGACATCACACCGTCGAGCTACCAGCCCTCCGGTGTCGAGCCACGGGACTCACACCGTCGATCTGCTCTCTGGTGTCGGACCACAGGCTCCACACCTTCACACACCTTTCTGTCCTCTCTACTCTGGCTAAATAAAGTCTGTTTCACCATACTCTGTCTCCTGTGGTCTTGCGTTTGGGTCCTATCCGTGAAATCCCGTGACAGAACGACCTGACCATAATGGACCCAGCAACCACAGGAGCAGCTCCGCCGTACAGGCCTAACAGTCTGCTGGAGGAGATGAGAACTTTCGCTGCTGAAGTTTCTCGGATTAGCTGTTTCATGCAGGAACTAGCCCGGACAGTCAAGTCTCCACCAGTTCCAGCACCCGCACTATTCCCTCCTGTCCTCGCACCGCCGGTCTGGGAATCCCCCGTGCCGGCTCCGGATCCCTACGACGGAACACTGGGGAAGTGCCAGGGCTTCCTGTTGCGATGCCAACGGGTATTTGACCGTCAGCCTCAGACTTTTGTCTCGGACGGGTCCAAGGTCTCCTACGTGGTTGGATTACTGCGGGGAAGGGCTTTGGACTGGGCCGTGAGAACATTGGGTTTTGATCGGCCAAATGCTGTGCTTTTTGTGGACTTTGTGGAGGATCTGAGGAGGGTTTTTGACCCTCCGGTGGACTCGGATTATATGGCTGAGCACCCTCTCAGCCGGAGACGGGGCCAAGCAAGTGTAGGGGAACACTCGGTGGTCCGGCCAAGTCCGGCTCCCCGTATTCGGACGGCATTCCGGCCGTCACCGTATCCAGCTGCTGCTTCGGAGCCGCAGCGAACTCTAGCTCCTGTTCCTGCCGCCTCTGTGCCGCAGCCAGCTCCAGTCCCGGCCGCCTCAGCCCCGCAGCCAGCTCCAGTCCCGGCCGCCTCAGCCCCGCAGCGACCTCCAGTCCCGGTCGCCGCCGTCTCCGAACCGCAGCGACCTCCAGTCCCGGTCGCCGCCGTCTCCGAACCGCAGCGACCTCCAGTCCCGGTCGCCGCCGTCTCCGAACCGCAGGGACCTCCAGTCCCGGTCGCCGCTGTCTCCGAACCGCAGCGACCTCCAGTCCCGGTCGCCGCCGTCTCCGAACCGCAGCGACCTCCAGTCCCGGTCGCCGTACCGCAGCGACCTCCAGTCCCGGCCGCCGCCGTCTCCGAACCGCAGCGACCTCCAGTCCCGGCCGCCGCCGTCTCCGAACCGCAGCGACCTCCAGTCCCGGCCGCCGCCGTCTCCGAACCGCAGCGACCTCCAGTCCCGGTCGCCGCCGTCTCCGAACCGCAGCGACCTCCAGTCCCGGTCGCCGTACCGCAGCGACCTCCAGTCCCGGCCGCCGCCGTCTCCGAACCGCAGCGACCTCCAGTCCCGGCCGCCGCCGTCTCCGAACCGCAGCGACCTCCAGTCCCGGTCGCCGCCGTCTCCGAACCGCAGCGACCTCCAGTCCCGGTCGCCGCCGTCTCTGTACCGCAGCGACCTCCAGTCCCGACCGCCGCCGCCTCGGAGCAGCAGCGACCTCCAGTTCCGGCCGCCGCCGCCGCGGAGCAGCAGCATCCTCCAGTTGCCGCCTCGGAGCAGCAGCGTCCTCCAGTTGCCGCCTTGGAGCAGCAGCGTCCTCCAGTTGCCGCCTCGGAGCAGCAGCGTCCTCCAGTTGCCGCCTCGGAACAGCAGCGACCTCCAGGGCCTGCCGCCGTTGGACCAGCATCCTATTCCCCGGAGCCCCGACTCAGAGAGTCTGAGTCCAGGCCGCCTGAGCACCCGTGTCCGGAGCCCTTCTGCCCGCCCGGCCGTCCGCCGGAGCACCCGTGTCCGGAGCCCTTCTGCCCGCCCGGCCGTCCGCCGGAGCACCCGTGTCCGGAGCCCTTCTGCCCGCCCGGCCGTCCGCCGGAGCACCCGTGTCCGGAGCCCTTCTGCAGCCCCGTGGCCAGTCAGATCCAGTCACCCACCCTCCGGACCCCCTCCACCCACCCTGGTTGGCTTGGTATCTGCTGGGACGTCCCTCCTGCAGCCTGACACACCAGACTCAGGTCCCAATAACGATACCCCTGGCAATATATAAACTCTGGTCCTGCAGTCTGGGGTTGTCAGGTCGTACCGTCTTTCACCCGCTTCTACCCCGTTGCATCTACTCCCTCGAGCGCCTGCCTCCGGTGTCCGTCGGTCCGGGAATCCCCCGTGCCCTCTGTGTTAACGGACTACTCACCGCCGCTCTGCCCTCCGTTGTGTTAGCGGACTACACACGCCGTCAAGCTGCCAGCTCTCCAGTGTCGAGCCACGGGACTCACACCGTCGATCTGCCTACTCTCTGGTATCGAGCCACGGAACATCACGCCGTCAAGCTGCCAGCCCTCCGGTGTCGAGCCACGGGACTCACGCCGTCGATCTGCCTACTCTCTGGTGTCGGACCACGGGCTCCACACCTTCACAATAAAACCTGTTTATATCAACTCCTGTCTCCTGTGGTCTTGCTATTGGGTCCTATCCGTGAAATCCCGTGACACAGACTGATTCAGCCTGGTCGATACCCAGCTGAAGGGCTAGTCCTCATCAATGATACTGACATCAGCACCAGAGTCAATGAAAGTAGCTAGGGTGTGGGATCCATTCGCGAGCAGAAGCTGAACATGGCACAGGGGTCTTTGGTTGGAGGAGAGTCTTGTGGTTTGGTTCAACAGTACCTCCCCTACTACTGATGAGCTGTGCCTTTTACTGGGCACCGGGATATAAAGTGACCAGCCTGGCCACAGTACAGGCAGAGATTCTCCCGGTGGCGGCGCTTACGCTCCTCTGGAGTGAGGCTGGTGCGCCCCACCTGCATGGGTTCAGCACCCCCAGGTTGAGGCCCTGGGGTGATGCTGGAGGACCTCGAGACCGGGTGGAAGAGCGGCGATCTGTCTCCCCCTTGCGTTTCTCCTGTCGCCTTGCCTGGATGAGTCTATCCACTCGGGAAATCAGTTCAACTAAGCCATCAAGGTCGGAAGGCAAATCAAAAGAGACCAGTTCATCTATAATATACAGGTGCTGGTCATATAATTAGAATATCATCAAAAAGTTGATTTATTTCACTAATTCCATTCAAAAAGTGAAACTTGTCTATTATATTCATTCATTACACACAGACTGATATATTTCAAATGTTTATTTCTTTTAATTTTGATGATTATAACTGACAACTAAGGAAAATCCCAAATTCAGTATCTCAGAAAATTAGAATATTACTTAAGACCAATACAAAGAAAGGATTTTTAGAAATCTTGGCCAACTGAAAAGTATGAACATGAAAAGTATGAGCATGTACAGCACTCAATACTTAGTTGGGGCTCCTTTTGCCTGAATTACTGCAGCAATGCGGCGTGGCATGGAGTCGATCAGTCTGTGGCACTGCTCAGGTGTTATGAGAGCCCAGGTTGCTCTGATAGTGGCCTTCAGCTCTTCTGCATTGTTGGGTCTGGCATTTCGCATCATCCTCTTCACAATACCCCATAGATTTTCTATGGGGTTAAGGTCAGGCGAGTTTGCTGGCCAATTAAGAACAGGGATACCATGGTCCTTAAACCAGGTACTGGTTGCTTTGGCACTGTGTGCAGGTGCCAAGTCCTGTTGGAAAATGAAATCTGCATCTCCATAAAGTTGGTCAGCAGCAGGAAGCATGAAGTGCTCTAAAACGTCCTGGTATACGGCTGCGTTGACCTTGGACCTCAGAAAACACAGTGGACCAACACCAGCAGATGACATGGCACCCCAAACCATCACTGACTGTGGAAACTTTACACTGGACCTCAAGGACTGTGGATTGTGTGTCTCTCCTCTCTTCCTCCAGACTCTGGGACCCTGATTTCCAAAGGAAATGCAAAATTTACTTTCATCAGAGAACATAACTTTGGACCACTCAGCAGCAGTCCAGTTCTTTTTGTCTTTAGCCCAGGCGAGACGCTTCTGACGCTGTCTGTTGTTCAAGAGTGGCTTGACACAAGGAATGCGACAGCTGAAACCCATGTCTTGCATACGTCTGTGCGTAGTGGTTCTTGAAGCACTGACTCCAGCTGCAGTCCACTCTTTCTGAATCGGTTTTGTTTCACAATCCTCTCCAGGGTGCGGTTATCCCTATTGCTTGTACACTTTTTTCTACCACATCTTTTCCTTCCCCTCTCTATTAATGTGCTTGGACACAGAGCTCTGTGAACAGCCAGCCTCTTTTGCAATGACCTTTTGTGTCTTGCTCTCCTTGTGCAAGGTGTCAATGGTCGTCTTTTGGACAACTGTCAAGTCAGCAGTCTTCCCCATGATTGTGTAGCCTACAGAACTAGACTGAGAGACCATTTAAAGGCCTTTGCAGGTGTTTTGAGTTAATTAGCTGATTAGAGTATGGCACCAGGTGTCTTCAATATTGAACCTTTTCACAATATTCTAATTTTCTGAGATACTGAATTTGGGATTTTCCTTAGTTGTCAGTTATAATCATCAAAATTAAAAGAAATAAACATTTGAAATATATCAGTCTGTGTGTAATGAATGAATATAATAGACAAGTTTCACTTTTTGAATGGAATTAGTTAAATAAATCAACTTTTTGATGATATTCTAATTATATGACCAGCACATGTACTCTGCTAGTCCAGCCTGAAAAGCATCACACTGAGCTGCAGAGTTCCAGTCACTAAGGCCTGCTCTTGTGCGAAACTCAATGGCATACTCAGCTATTGTCTGGTCTCCCTGACGCAGATCCATAAGTCCCCCGGTAGAATCAGGGCCCTTGGAGGCCGCCCCGAACACCTTGCGTAGCTCAGCAGAAAAAGCCAGGAAGGAAGAGCAGGCTGGCATGTGCCTCTCCCATTCAGCGGTGCCCCACAGTCGTGCCCTGCCTGTCAGGTGGTTGATGGTAAAGGCTACCTTAGCCTCCCCCGAGGCTAACGTGTAGGGCTGCAGAGAAAACAGGATGGAGCAGTTTGTGACAAATGGGTTGCAGCCCTCAGGTTCTCCAGTGTAGTAGAGCTCCGGGGTTTCCACACGGGGCTCATGTGCTGGAGCAGGCATCAGAGGGGCAGGAGGAGGAGCCGAGTCTGCCTGCTGGGTCAGGGCTGCTGTTAGCTGTTGGTCCTGAGCGGCTAACGCAGCCAATGCCTGCTCGTGGACTGCTGCTGACTGACGTGTCTCAGCGGCGGTGTTGGTCATCAGCGCCTCATGCTGCTGGAGGATCCCCTCGATCCTCTCGAAACGGGACTGTGGTGAAGAGGTGTGAGCTGAGTCTATGACTGGCCAGATTGTACTGTAACAGATTATATATGGACCCAATTGCAGCACACAAGATTCCAGGAACTGTTGGCTTTTATTATAAACTTAGCAGGTACAGAATGATACACAAAGTCTTTGGCAGAGCAGCAGAAACAGCGGGAGAATTAATCCAAGTATGGATCAGAAGGCTGGTGAGTTTACCGGGAGTCAGGCGAGACAGGTAGATCAGGGGCAGGCAGGGTCGACAACAGGAAATCAGTCCGTAATAAAGTGTTGGAAAGTCTGGCATTGAAAAGCAAAGAACAATCTGGCAATGAGTGTTTGAGAGGCAGGAGTCTATATAGTGGCTTGATTAGTGATCAGAGGCAGGTGAGTGAACAGGTGAAGGGAGTTAGACTGATGACGAGGGAGTGGCTGACAAGTAGAGTGAGGAGGGTGTGGAGCTGAACTGTGACACACACAACAGTTTTATTCCAACCAAGATGTTAGCCAAAACAGAATACAGATTAATGAGTGCAGCTCTGTAATCCACAATACTTCATCCTGACAGCTTTTCCTTTGTTGACTCTTTACAGCCATCTGAAGGTTTCTGTTCCATCTGCAGTCTCAAACTGGAGGGATGGTGCACACACAAGTCTGGCCATGGTACTATATGGAGCTCCATTTTTAATGACAATACTGGCAGGTGTGAGGCGCTAGCGTGACTAAACTATGTATGTAGCATAATTTGCTCTAATACTGATGTGGATGGGTTTACATTGAAGTAAAGTGAAAGGCCAGTGCGTCTCTTAAAGTTGCTAAAAGGGAGCACATGCCCAGTGTCCGACTTGGTTTGTTGTTTAGCAAAATTACATTTTTTATTTTTTAAGTGAACACGGAATATAACCCTCAGTGGAGAATGTACATTAATCCAGGACTGGGCTGGATTATGAAAGATTCCCTTCAGGATTTTGTCATCCACACATGAAAAAGTAGATCTCCACAACTGCCTGTTTGTTTAATAATAATGTGTTTTAGGTATTAAATATGTTTTAGTCCAGGTTAACAACTATGCCCTCTATAAATGTAGGAAACACAGCTTTTAAACTATAATTATAATGTTACCTTAGCCCAGTGGCGGGCCGTGCATTTCATACCTGGGCCTTCACTGCTGTCCGGCAGCTGAAACACAGCTACGGTTATTATTTGTTTTGTGTAAAAATTAAGCCGACACCTATAGATAGAGTGCGTCTCCTCTGCTCTGACTGCAGCTGGGACTGCTGCGCGAGTTACCGCCTGTGAGTGCTTTGGGGCGAAGGAGGGGCAGCACCTGATGCTCCTTCACGACAGTGCAGAACGTACGTGCTTTAACGTCAGAAAAGTCTCCAACAACACCAGAACAAGTCGCTAGATTTGTCACTAGTAGCTTTTGACAAAAAAAGTATCCAAGAGGGTTTGGAAAGTCGCCAGATTTAGCGAGAAAGTCGCCAAATTGGCAACACTGGCACCGGCTAAATATGTCCCCAGCGCAACATTGGACGTAACAATAGTTCCTATCACATATTAAAGCAAACAAATATCCATCTTCATAAAAACAAGTTGTAAAAATAATAATATATAAACAAGCATATTAAAGCTACTGCAGATGTAAAAACAAACACATTTAACTTACCAGAGCTGCTGTTCCTCCTTTCTTTGATAATAAAGAGTTTAATCTCACGGTTGTTCAGTACATCCGTGTGTTTTAGTTCCAGTAAGAAGTCCTTCTCGATTCATGGATGCCAGTGAAGACAGTCGAGCCTCCCCAGTTGTATTTCTTGAACACGTTTTAATGCGTTTGAGGCTGAAAATGTCCGCTCAACAGAGGCAGCAGATATTGGGATTGTCACCGCCCAACATGTCACGCTAGCCCACTGACCAATCACGTACTTGTAGGCCAGCTAGCAGGCTCTGACACGTTAAGAATATGCCCAACATGTCAAACTAAAGATCTGATTGGTTGAACACTATGACAATCAACAATATCGTCCCCATTCACTTAAACTGCACATGGATGCACTTGTGAGTCTGCAGGCCTCTGCCTCTCTTCTTACCTAGAGACACTGTGGTATATTTTCAGGTCTGGCACTATACAGCGAAGACCCCAAGTGTATTTGTCTTAGATGAAAACCAGATGTGCAGGAGACCAGGGGCAGAAGGGTGGATGTGTAGAATGAGGAGGCCACATACATTCTCTTACGTTCCGCCCAGATGTTACATAACATGTACCCTATATAAAGATGAAGCGAGAGCCCTAAAGGCAGGACTTTCAGATTCGACTTGAGACCTCCGGACGATCTAGACGTCCGTAATGGCATGTGTTGCTTGTTTGTATTAAACTTTATTATACCAGCAAGAACAGTGTCCACGGAGCATCCTTCCTCATCACTTCAACAGAACTGTCGCATGAAAGAGACTACAAAGATGGCGGCACGAACAGTATCGGAGGTGGCCTTGCAGTTTCCTACTACTACTTCACATACGGTGAGATCTCTCGATTGAATGCTGGTCATAAATTGGGGCTGTTATGTGGAGTTGTTATGTGGAGTTGCTTGGACACACCGTAAATTAAGAACCTTCTTGTTATGGACATGTCCTGTTGATTTGATGTTTAAAGTGAGGCTCCGTGCTAAATAAAAAAAATAAAAAAAGGGGGAAGATAAAAAGTGAAGGAAAATAAATAGTTTAGAATAGCTTCATGGTAACGATAAGGTGTGCTAAACAGTATCATGCAAGATTAATGAAGAGGGGCCCTCAACTTCTTAACGGTAAGACACATGCATATTAGTCACTGCGTAACGATGGCTCTGACATAGTCCGGAATTAAGTTAGAAAAACAAAATTGGGGGAAACCTGGATCCAGGTAATTTGAATAAATAAATGTAAAAAGGTAAAGGAAAGAGTGATAAGGAAATAAAGGAAATGATCATATGATTGAGCCGCAAAATCAGATAGGTAGAGCCCTCAAGTGTAGGAGCATGTAGTACGGGCCGCGTAACACCTGAAACAACATCTTATGGTCAGTTTAAGAACTGGAGAGTGTAAATTCACAATTCGATTGACTGTTACCACTCTGACATTTATTGACGAACGGTGTCTGATGCAGCCTCTCATCGAATATTTACACCTCAGAGGTAGCATAAATTCTATGAGAAAAAAAAAGGAAATAGCGGCAAAAAGCATGCTGTGTGAATGAAGGCTAAGAGAATGAGTGTGTGTGTTTACTTTGGGATGAGAAGAGAGGGAGAATGGGTGTGCGTAGAAGTGCTGAAGTATGTGTGTGAAACTTAGCTGCTGATGTGTTCCAGATGTGTACTGTAAAAATGCATAGGATGAGAATAGACGTGTTAAAAGAAAGAAAAAACATATTATGAGTGAATAAACGTACATAGGTGGTGATTTGAGAACGGGACATTTAATAATTTGAAAGGACAGATATGTGGCCCAATGTATTTTATAAAACAATGAGCTTCGTTTGAGAAGACGTAATGAATTGAACAATGTATTTTATAAAACAATGAGCTTCGTTTGAGAAGACGTAATGAATTGAACGATGTATTTTATAAAACAATGAGCTTCGTTTGAGAAGACGTAATGAATTGAACGATGTATTGTATAAAACAATGAGCTTCGTTTGAGAAGACGTAATGAATTGAACGAGTCAGTAAATAAATAAAACATGAGCTCTTCTTAAAAGGGACGTAAAATAAAAAAATGAGCTGTTAAATGCACAATGAACTTCGTTTAAGAAGGGTAGAGTTTGACACCCCCCCCCCCCCCCCCCCCCCTCACTCGTCTCAAAATTCGGAATGTGGGAGTGGAAAGGCGTTCGGTGATGATAAAACTCTCTTGGGAGATACAGAGAATTTCTTTGCCATTTGAACTGTTGGGTTCAGTTGGAGTTCACTAAATGCTACAATGTTTAGGGAAGGGGTTCAAGTTAGGAATAATATTCATGTATGCTGTTGAAGGGACCTAAAGGGTTCATAAATCATTGCCTGTTTCTTGTCTGTTATGTCATTTACGGTGAATGAGAATTGAGAAGGGGAGGCAAGGCAGTGGACCGGCACATCACGGAGTGTGGCTGGCTGATGTCCAAGGGGAGGCTTCCGTTTCAATCTACTAAAGGCCGGTACAAATTTATCTACAGACTCTTTCCATATTTGTATATGTTCTCAGTCGTAGGTAACATCGATGGTACACATATAAACCTGCTTTCATTTATAAGCCTAAGAGGATACTGACCTGCTCCTATACACATGAAAGAATACATGCTCTAGGCAGATAGGAGAAATAAATAAATAAATAAATAGAAAACTTGGCAACTGATTGACCAGTTAATGCATTTAATTAATTAATGGCATATGATTGTTTGGGCTAACCTCTGCTGACAATTGCAGATGTCCATTTTTGTTATTGGGCGTGGTTTGTTCTGATCTGTGCTGTGGTGTACATCAATATGGTGACTGTCTGATGATTTGAGCTGAATATTGGTTAATTGATTGATTTGTTAATTGGTTAGTTTGTTGATTGATTAATTGGATAATTGGTGAATTGGTTAATTTGTTAATTGGTTAATTTGATAATTGGTTAATTTGATAATTGGTTAATTTGATAATTGGTTAATTGGTTAATTGGATACTTGGATAATTGGATAATTGGATAATTGGATAGTTGGATAATTTGATAATTGGTTAATTGCTAATTGGTTAATTGAAGGGGGGAAGTAATCTAAATAGCCTTGAGTAGTTTTAATTGTAGCAATTAATTCTTAAAGTACAATAACGGAAAATAAGAGGAAGTCATTATAATGGGGAAAAAGAACACTAAAAATCCAAAAGTAATCACTCCTGTTGAAGTAGTACAGAAGAATAATCCTCTAATTAGAGGCATCGCAAACATTGCAAAAATATCGGAAAAATGGCATAAACGCTGGCCTGAAATTGACCAACCATGGCCAGTGGAGGGGACTCTTAACCCAGATGTAATTAAAATAATGATGGTACTATCCACATACAAGGCAGAGCAAAAGAAGGGAAAAAAGGGGAGAAAACGCAAGGAGAAGAGGCAAGTGGAGCTTGGCATTCTCCAGTTGTTTGAAAATGAGGGACAGAAACTGATCAAAGCTGCAAACGATAAGAGGGATAAAGATGCAGAAGAAATAAAACAAAATACAGAACAAACAGAAAAACTGATGAAAGCCACCAATTCATTGTTCTCACATATGAACCCAGTGAAGGGACCGCCACCTTATGAGGTAGGGACGAAGTCCAAGAAAATCTATCCTCAGATCCCAGTGATCAGTCAGGAGGGGGACTACCGTATCAGAAACGAGGAGGACATAATAATAGAAACAGGACGAGCGGAGACAACTATAACGATGCATCCAAGATCCAAAAGTAAGAAGAAAACAAAGTTTGAAGAAGGGAAGCAAGGGCGGAGCCATGGATACGAGAGTGACCAAAGCGACCAGGACAGGAGCAGGGGAGGATATGACCCTGAAGTCAGGCGGATGCTGGCCAGAGCGGAAAAGAAAGGAAATGTTAGCTCTGATGACAGTGAGGATGAAGAGAGCCCGGAAGACTTTAAGAAAGGTCGAAATAAGCATAGACCGATGCAGCCGTGAACGACAAAAAAATGATAGGCCAGAAGAACGAAGAGAACTAGAGTACCAGCTGGAGGAATTGCGGCTTCGGAAGGAAGAGGTAGAGAATGCAAACTTCAACCAATCTGCCACGAAAGATAGAGTGCGCTCTAGAAAACAGTCGAATCCCAGCAGGATGACTCCCGTGGTCATCCGAGGACAGAATTTGGAGTATAAGCCTTGGCAGAGTACAGATATGTCAAACATACTGGAAAAATTACCTACTCTTCAAGATGGAGCACATCCTTGGATTTCGAAGTTGGAAGAGATCCTGGTGGGAGAGCAACCAGCCATGGGAGATATCAAGAGACTCTTGGCCAACCTCGTTGGAATTCATGCTATGGGAGAGATTCTACAGAAAGCTGGACTTAATCGATATGTGGGAACTGCTGTGAATGATTCAGAGCTGTTTGCTGCAAATAGAGGTCAAGTGTGCAGGGCGCTGAAAGACACATTTCCGACAAATGTACATCCTGACAATATTTTTATTGAACCACTGGGACAAGAAGAAAACCCGAGGGCCTATGTGTCGAGAGTTCATCAAGTGTGGAGAAATGTCACAGGAAATGACCCGGATTTGAATCAAATGGAGCGGTCAATTTTGCGAGCCAGAATACAGAAGGGGTTGCCCCTGCCAGTGAGAAGCAAGTTGGCAGAGGTGGTTGGTCTTGGAAGCATGACAAAGGGTGTCTATGCGGATCATATAGCCCACCAAGTGGAGCTGTATAGGAAAAAGGAACATGATCAGAAAGACCAGGACCAAGAGACCCTCAGGAAACTTAATCAAATACAACTGACGGATAACAGGAAGATGGAGAAGAAGCAGGCTCTGGTTATGCAGAATCAGGCTCCACTAGATCAACTAGTACTACAGCCTCAGCCGAACCAGGTTCAGCTCCAATCGTTCCAGCCACCGCCGGTGAGTCCATTTGTCTCTTACCCACAGCCAGCTTTTGATCAAGCGCAACCCTGGAGAGGAAGAGATCAAAGAAACTTCGGAAGAGGAGGAAGGGTTAATCCAAGCTTTCAACAGCAATCAAACGAATGTTATACTTGTGGACAACACGGCCATTTTGCTCGCGAGTGCAACAGGTCAAGAGGAAATTTCAGAGGAAACTCCAGAGGAGGATTCAGAGGAGGATTCAGGGGCCAAGTAGGGACACCCAGAGGACCGGTGAACCCTTACAGAGGCCCGGAACCTGGTTACTAGGGGTGCCCTGAAGACTCGAGAGGGGGATGTCAGCTGGTAGTATCAGGGCCGGAGAGAGATCCAACAATAGAGGTAAAAGTAAATAATCGTCCAGTGGAAGTGATGGCAGACAGCGGAGCTGCTTTTACCTGTATTCGGCCTGAAGATGCTATACATCTCCCCATGTCTGATCAATTGATTCGGACAATCGGGTTCGAGGGAGTGAAACAGCTAGTTCCTCTCACTAAACCAATCGAGCTCAGCTATAAAAAGAAGAAGATTACGTTACCCATATTGGTATCAGAACATACACCTATTGCACTTTTGGGAAGAGATGCTATGTGTAAATTGGGGTGTACAATAAAGTGTAAACCAGACGGCTGTCAGGTTGAAATGCCAAACGAGAGTGTTCACCAATTATTGATGACAACAGAGACTGAAGCTTCTACAGTATGCTGGATCGGAAATCTTAATGAAGATTTTCTTGAGCCAGTTAAGTTGTGGGAAAAGTTTATCATCGTAAATATGCCCGACGCGAAGCTTCCAGAGTATCCATTTCACTGCACGCTCAAGTATTTCAAAAAAGATGTTCAAGCATACGCAGAAGAATGGTTGAGTCGACAACCAACACAAGTTCAACTAAATTCGGGCTGTATAATTTTGGGACCACAAGGAGCAGCTATGAAGATACACAGAAATGACTATTTGGACAAAGAGTTTGATATCGAGAAGAGTGTGCCACATGTGACCTTGTGGGTGTGTGAAGAACATACGCCGAAGCAAGTGGGAGAAATGATGGCGGAGGCAGAAGAAGCTGTTTTTACACCAGTAACAGAGAATCTTGCCATCTGGAAGAGCGAGGATCAGAGGTTCATTAAGATCATGATCTCTGCTCAAGGACAAGGACAGCCACATGCTGTGCGAATGACACATGAGCCAATCTGCAGTACTAAGATGGACTCAGACCCAATGAGAGAAGAGATGCTACAACAAGTTCCAGAAGGTTTGTGGGCTCGGCATAGTACTGATATTGGACTTGTGAAGTCAGCTCAACCAGTAAGAGTTGAACTCCGACCAGGAGTCAAACCACCTTGGAAGAACCAGTATCCACTGAGTGAAGAGGCAATCCGAGGAATTGAACCACAGATTGAAGGACTTTTGAAGGCAGGTGTTTTAAGAATAACACAGGACCCGCAGAGCAACACGCCTTTGTTGCCAATAAAGAAGCCAGATAATTCATATCGCCTGACACATGATTTAAGAGCGGTCAATGAAGTGGTGGTTGATTTTCAAGCAGAAGTACCGGATCCACATACTTTGTTAGCCCAACTTCCGCCAAATGCGACACATTTCACAGTGTTAGATTTATGTGGTGCGTTTTTCAGTGTTCCACTTAGTAGGGAAAGCCAAAGCTTATTTGGGTTCACGTACAATGGACAATCTTATGAGTATGAGAGACTGCCACAAGGGTTCAAACATAGTCCTCACATTTTCAATAAAATAGTGAAAGACGATTTGGAGGGGATAGAGCAGGTATTAACAAGCAATGTAATTCAATATGTGGACGACATCATCATTTGTTCACCAGATGAGGAGACATGTCATAAGGACTCAACTAAATTGCTACAAATACTGGCAGAGAAGGGTCACAAGGCCTCTCTGAAGAAACTGCAGTATTGTAAGGAGAAGGTAACTTATTTGGGTCAAACAATAACGCAGGGACACAGAAGCATCTCTGAGAGTCATGTGGAGGCTATTCGCAAGGCTCCAAAACCCAGAACAGTTCGAGAGATGATGACATTTCTTGGTATTGCAGGGTATTCTTCAGCATGGGTTGAGGATTATGCTAGCTTGACAGGGCCTTTGAGAGCTATGATTAAAGATACTGGGAATGCTAAGCTACACTGTAATCTGTCCTGGACACACGATGGCCTTTTGGCATTTGAAACGACGAAAAAGAAGTTGCAAGAGGCTCCGGCGCTAGCAATTCCAGACTACTCTAAGAATTTTGTGTTATATGTATCTACTTCTACTGGGGGTAAACATGCATGTGCAGTTCTTTGTCAACCAACGGGTACGGGGACGAGTCCTCAACCTATTTCGTACTACTCCACGGCTTATTCAGAAGTGGAGCTAGGGTTACCACTGTGTTACAGAGCTATGGTGGGAGTTTCTCTAATGTACAATAAAGCATCATCGGTAACAATGGGTTATCCAGTAACAATTCTTACACATCATAGTCTCAGAAATCTTTTGAATTATGGTAAGAACAACTTGACTATGTCTAGGCTCAGAGACTATCATAGGCTCTTAGAGCAGGAAGATGTTACTCTCGCAAGGTGTGCTACGGTAAATCCAGCTGAGAATTTGCCAACTCCAGAAGACGGTGAGCCACACGATTGTGTTCAAGAAGCAGAGAAGTACTCTAGACTTAGATCAGATTTACAAGCTCTCCCATTGCATGTGGTGGACCTGGAGTATTGGACTGATGGGTCTTGTTATCGTGTGGGCGATAAATTGAGTGCTGGCTATGCGATAGTAAAAGCCCAAGGAATTGGATTTGCAGTTGAGAAGGCTGAAAAGATACCACAGCCTGCATCTGCACAACTTGCTGAGCTGGTGGGGCTAACTGAAGCATGTTTGTTGGCAGAAGGGAAGCGAGTGACGATATATACCGACTCTGCATATGCACATAATGTGTGCCATTTGTTTGGAGCGGTGTGGAAAAACCGAGGGTTTAAGAAAACGGATGGTTCACCGATACAACATCACGCCCAGATCATGAAATTGTTGCATGCTATGATGAAGCCGAAAGAAATAGCAATAGCTAAATGTGCGGCACATAAGAGGGATGCATCAAGGGTTTCACAAGGGAATAGAGCGGCTGATGAAGCTGCAAAAGCAGTCACAGGAGCAGATAAATTGGGCAAAGTTCTTCTCGTCACACATGAAGTGAACTTGGAAGACAAAATTACGTTCAAAGATGTGATTTTAATGCAGGAATCCGCTCCTGAAATGGACAAACAGTTGTGGCTAGACCGAGGTGCCACCCGTGATTCTACTGGACTTTGGAGAAATCATGAGGGGCTGATACTATCACCTCCAGACCTGTTGGGTCTGATGATTCAGGAGGCGCATGGTTTAGCTCATGTTGCAAGGGGGGAAGTTAAGAGAAAGATTACAAAAGAGTATGGTTTTTGGGCACCATGTTTGCTTGAACAGATTGATTATGTCATAGGCAGGTGCACTATCTGTCTGAAAAACAATGTTCGGAGGGGAGTGACGGTTCCTCCTGGCCACATCCCAACTCCAAGGGGTCCTATGCGTGAACTAGTTGTGGACTATGTTGACATGATAAAACCGATTGAAGGGAAAAGGTATATGCTAGTCGTGGTGGACAGATTTTCACGATGGCCTGAGGCTTGTCCAACAAAACGAAAAGATGCTCAATCGGTTGCCAAGTTCTTATGTAGAGAGGTCATAAGCAGGTGGGGACTTCCAGATCGAATATCCTCAGACAATGGGAAAGAGTTTGTGGATAAGACGGTGAAATTGATTTTGCAAAAACTTGGAATTAAACAACGTCTGGGTGCAGTCTATCATCCGCAAAGTCAAGGGATGTGCGAAAGAATGAATGGTGTTCTGAAAAATCGTATTGTCAAAATATGCCAGCACACGGGATTAAATTGGATAGCAGCGCTTCCATTGGCGTTAATGGTATGTCGCTCCAGTGAGCTCCGCGATTTACATATGACACCTCATGAGTTGGTTACAGGAAGACTGATGCCAATGCCTTGTCTGCGAACAAGTGGGAAAGGTCCAAGTCTGGCCCTTTTAGAAGATGAAATGCAAACGTATGTTACATACATGGTTAATCTACATAAAAGGATATCCACATATGTGTCTGACAGGCAAACTAAGGAGGAGGTGCAGGAGAAGCTCAATGAGCAAAAAAGGATCACAGTGCTACCTGGAGACATGAAGGTGTTTAGACGGAAGTGGTATAACGAATGCCGTGAAGGACCATTTGAAGTAGTTCGCAGTACCGGGACCGCGGTCCAGGTTAAAGGGTCTCCCACGTGGTATCATTTATCACATTGTGTCAAAGCACCAAGTGAAGAGGCGCCACAAGCACCGATCCAAGATGTTGAAGGCTCAAGAGAGCCCGAAGACAATGTGGAAGAACACACATCAGAGAGGGAGATGCATGAAAATCCCCAGAGTCAGAATTCAGAAGGAGAGATCGTCCAGGTTGTGGACAATGTTGATGTTTCTGTACATATTCCTGATGTTGCCAGAAATGACTCGGCAGTTGAGGGACAGGAGAGAAGATTTAGAGACATTGTCTTTCAACATGTCCCAGAACCAGCAGGACCTATTTCAGTTGCCTGCAAAGCGCCAGAGATATCAAAGGGCGGTGACTCCGCTGCAGGACAACCCAGGGATCCAGTTAGACAAAGGAGCCCGAGACCAGTTAGGAGAAGAGTCAAACCAGACCGTTACTAGAACCAGGGTTGAAGTAACCTTGGGGGAGTCAGCTCAGCTTCCATGTCAGTGTACAGAAGAAAATAGTGGTAAAGGGGAACTCAGAGTTCAGTGGGAAGATGGTCATGGTAGGATCCTAGTTCTGTCAGAGGCATTACCATTAGGGAAATATACATTACTTAATGACAAAAGGAGAGTGAAGGTTGAGGGAGACTGTAGTCTCTATGTACATAAGCCTCAACTGAAAGATCGGGGTGATTACAGGTGTTCTTTTTACGATCGACATATTGGAAGTGAGAGGTCCGAGTTAGAATTTAGAGTTCGCATAGTGTCTCTAGTGATACTAGGGGGGAATAAGAGGATAGACTTCCAAGATGTTGGGGAAACAAGAGAATTGACAACGATGACATCAATTCTCCAGACGAAAGCTGGGAAAATGGAAGAGAAATCTACTCTTTCAATGGCAAAAGCTATTGAAAGTATAAATGCATCACATGTAATTACAAAGGCGTCTCAGGTGGTATCTATAACGTCACCTCCTTTGAGTACGGTGATCAGAGCTAGGTTAGGAGGAACAGTTTACCTTCCTTGTAAATGTGGGAGATGGAACACTGGTGGTAACTTGCCTCCCAAATGGGAAAATAGTCGTGGTGAAGATTTGTTGTTGACAAGACCTGAAGATGACATGGTGCCTCGTGAACAAAGGAAGTATATTTTGTTTAATGAGGTGAGGTGGATGAAAATTAAAGATGATTGTTTCCTTGTCCTGCGTAACGTTACTCGGGAAGACGAAGGAGAATATGTGTGTACTTATGTAGAACCGGAGTTCAAATTTGTTCCATATCAAAATTATTGGATCGAAGGTCGTGTAACTCGTAGAGTGTCACTCATGATAAGAGATGTGGGGCCTATTGAAATTTCTACAAGTACTAAAGGGGTTCAGAAACAATTTACTACAGTAACCACTCCAAGGGTGATTAGTACACAGATGAAACTTGTTACGTTAGTTCCAGAAACAACTAAGAATATTCATACAACTACTCAGACTACTACTCTAGCTATGACTACAAAGGGGATGAATGCTACAACAGTGACGACATCTGTGGCACCTACGACATTTGTAAACATAACGCGGACATCTAATATGACATCTCGGACATTTAAGGATGTGATTAATGCAACCCAGAAGCTAATATCAAAAATAGAGCCTAGCGTGAACAACAGTAATGACATGGTTGAAGTTAGAGAACAAAGGATGGAAGAGAATCATGTAGAGACATCCATGACAGCTCAGAGGACTATTTCAAACGTAGATAATAACTTTGGTGACTCTGATCAGGCACCAGAGTACATGATGGATCAATACCATACAGTACAAAAGAGAGACACTAAATGGAAGGCATTTGGGTTTGATCCTTCGGTGTTACAAATTGCAGACCCTTGGGCAGGTAGGAACTTATGGTTCCAGCAAATAACCCACTCTGTAAGATCGGTTGTGAAAACGGATGGTCCATGTCTGGTGAAAGTCCTATCGCCGAATTCATGGCCTTCAATTTTAGAGACGATACCAGAGCCACTAACCACTATGTGTCAAAGTTATGCATTATCATGGCTGTTGTATCACCAGCAGTCAGCAGGAGATGCACTGATGTCTTGGTCAGTGCATCTGTTTAGGCCTAAATTTACTTGCTCTTGGTTGACGGAATTATCATATGTAAATTTACTTGATCAGCATGAAGATATCAGAACAGCGGTCCCTGATATAATGGAGGTGACATCAGTGGGAGCAAACAGCTGTTTTTGTTCAAATACAACTTATAATGGGCCGGGAACGTTTATGGGGTTATCAGATTGTGATAAATATATGATGGACTTGGGTAAAATGGAACATGAGAATAGGAATGATTCGTATGAAGCATCTTTTCAGATACCAAAAAACAAAAAGAAGACAATTTTAAGGGTATATAACCAGATATTGCCGGGGAATGTGACTATAGGGAATTTTAAGGATATTTGGTGGGTCTGTGGTGATAAGGCATACATATTTCTACCATATGGGTGGACAGGATGCTGTTATATGGCACTGTTGAAACTTCCATATGAGGTTCTTACTATCCAGAAGGGAGTAGGGCCAGATGGGGGCCAATCTGATGTCGCTTCACATAGTAGGATGAAACGTGCGTTGGCACAGTTTCACAATTTGGAATCTTACCATTGGAGAATAAGTATAGGAGAGAAGTGGGGTATAGGATTATTTCCATGGTATGGGGTGACATTCTTGGCAGATCACATCGACAACATTACCTACACCTTGCAGGGCTTTGCGAACGAAACCATAAGAGGTTTCGAATTTTTGTCAAACACTCAGAGAAGCCACAGACTGACGTTGCTAAAACATGACATGGCTCTTGACTATATTTTGGCCAAACAAGGGGGCCTTTGTATGACTTTGAACTTAACAGGGGAGGCTTGCTATACGTTGATTCCTGATAGTTCTGATAATATGACTAGTGTCATAGAGGCATTGAAGCTCATAAGAGATGTGTTTGGTCCGTCAGAAGACGCGGGATGGTCTGCAAATGCTTGGTTGCAGGATAAATTGGGGCCAATAGGAGCAGTGTTAGTTCAGATTTTGGTAGCGCTCGTGCTGTCGTTGTGTGTGATGTTTTGTTTTTGTACGCTGTTGTTGACCTTTGCAAAGGCAATGATAATTAGATGGGTTGGAGTTGTGCTACCCGGCGATCAAACTCTGATGTCATTATTACACGAAGCTGACACGGACATGGATGAGGATGACGCAATAAAGATCGAAGTGGTGGAGGAATATCCATTTTGAATATCTCATGATTATAATCCTTTATTTACCTCTGTTATTGCTTGCGTAGTTTGTAGTGTTGATTTTGTTTTGCTCTTTCGAGACTTTGTTTAGTCTCGAAGGGGGGGTATGGAAACAAATGGACAATATGATTAATGGACATTATGAGTTATAATCTCACATTTTACTTATAGAAGTGTTCTTATTCGGTGTTTGATGTTTTAATGTGTATCTGTTCTGTATGCAAAAGATACTGGTCTTCTTTTCTTTCATTCTAGAACATATTGGGGGAAGACCACTGTGAGGGTGGTGGATTGTCAGGGACTCCGATGGGCTGAATGGATTCAGACACTTCAAACATGAAAATACGGAGGGTCTGAAGGACTCTGAACGTGGACTGGCGATACAACATCCAGATTCAAGACATCATCGATACTACACCTGAGTCACGGCTGCTGAGAAACTGCAGCGTTATACAGTCTTATGTCTTCTCTGAAATGTTACATTAGTATTATTAAAAATGAATTTTCTTCTTTGTGTATTAAATGCTTGGGAAATGATGGTTTCTAAATATAATGGGACCTCGGATGTTTTCTTTTTCTCGATGTTTAGGGACAGTGGGGTAGGCAGGAAAAGGTCCATAGAAAGGTGCGATGGGTCGACCAGCCTGACTTTGGACATTGTTTTGTTTTGATTTGCTGAGTGTTCCATATGTATTTGCTTAAGTCATTTCCTTACACAAATTGCTAAATTCCTCATTTCAGTGTTATGGAGTATTACTTATGGTCGCCTTGGCAGAGGGACCATGAGAGAATTTTCCTGTCTACATTGTTTAATGGATATTTCAAGAAAAATTAGCTGCCTAACAGGTTTTTCACTCTCACTTTTATACTCCGTACCGTTGCTTTAATGTTAAAAAGGACGGGTTGTTAATTTTGTCATGATTATACACTTGTATGTCTCTTCTGTTATTTTTTCGAGACTTTGTGTAAGTCTCGAAGGGGGGAATATGTGGTATATTTTCAGGTCTGGCACTATACAGCGAAGACCCCAAGTGTATTTGTCTTAGATGAAAACCAGATGTGCAGGAGACCAGGGGCAGAAGGGTGGATGTGTAGAATGAGGAGGCCACATACATTCTCTTATGTTCCGCCCAGATGTTACATAACATGTATCCTATATAAAGATGAAGCGAGAGCCCTAAAGGCAGGACTTTCAGATTCGACTTGAGACCTCCGGACGATCTAGACGTCCGTAATGGCATGTGTTGCTTGTTTGTATTAAACTTTATTATACCAGCAAGAACAGTGTCCACGGAGCATCCTTCCTCATCACTTCAACAGAACTGTCGCATGAAAGAGACTACAACACAGAGGTGAGATCTGATTGGATAAAAGCTCTACTTAAAACAAGCTGCACTGGAAGCAGAGCAACTGAGGAAGACAGTAGCTGTGCAATGAGAACATAAGATAATGGGGAAAATATTTTTAAAAATTATAATACATGTAGTGTATTTAAGAAAAATGATTAAATTATAAAATAGATATAACTTTGTGATTCTGTTTAGGCCAGCAGAGAAGGCCTTGAAGGCCCTGACGGCCCACCACTGCCTTAGCCTTACCTTAGTGTCTTATCCCAACTATCAAACTGATATGTTATAATAATGAGAAGTGTCTTGTTAAAACAGAATAGTTTGGTGTGTAGTAATAAGATAAGTAACACTTCATTTTACAGGTCCACGAATTTCATGATGAGTATGTGATAATTAGTAGGTAATGTATTTTAAAGTTCTTCAAATTACCCCAAAGTTACCCCAACATTATTTCAAAATTGTATTCCACTAATTAAAATTAAGCAGGTAATAAATAACTGGTAATTTATTTAATACATTTACAGGGAAATAATTTAAACTTCATTGATAGGCATGATGACAATGCTTTATTTCCAGGGCCGCAGTTTTCTGGTAGGTAGGTAATAATTAACAAGCAACTTCTTTGAAGAAAAATTGTAAAGAAGAATAAAAAAATGTTTTTAAGTTGAAATCTTCTCCCTGACCTCAGTTGACTTTATGTGATCTAAAGGTGAGACGCCACGGTGCCATCACACAGTCTGAAGTTTAGTTTAGTTTTTGCAATTATGTTAGCGAAGAGAGATGAAGCGACTATTTCTTATCAAACGACAGAAGCGCTGTTTTCCATCACACACAAACTTTCTGACAGCTCTAAGTGCTCTGACACACACACACACACACACACACACACACAGATTGATAGACGCATCGTCTCCTCTTTTTCTCCACACACACATACAGAGCTAATGAAGTGTAAACGATATTCCAGACCGCCGCTACAAAAATGGAATTTGCACTTTATGAAACCGTCGCCGCACATACATTTAACACAAACACACACACACACACACACACACACCTCACAGCTTTAAAAGGTGTCATTTGTCCGCTTCAGTAACCGAGGTGAATATCCCCCTGACAGCTCCCAGGAGAGAGACAGGGCAGAGAGGAGCCATTGTCAGCAAAGAAGCAAAAAGAAAATAGAACCGCATTTTATTTTAGCTTTTTTTACACAATATCAAATGTGTAGTTTTCAACCATTTACTCTCAAAGAAAAACAGTGTTTATAGATCAGAACCCCACCTGAGCCAGTGTGCAAAGTGTAGGACGGATGTTTAGTTCTATTGTGTCTTCTAACATTAATGGAAGTAAAGACTTCCCCTCGAACTCTGTGAAAACAAACTCATTTTCCATATGATTCCAACACTTTCAGCACTACTGAGGTAAATGCTTTCATTAACTAGTAATCGATGTAGGTCAAATAGTTCAAACTAAAAAGTGCAATGTACAGGGCAGAACTATTTATTAGAAATATGCTCAAGCTAAATTCTTATATTTTTTTTAAGTCACGGGCGCATTGGCCCCCCATACTCTAGAGAAGAAGAGAGTGGGACAGGGAAGAGAGATGAGGATTGCTGGACTCCTACTATCACCTCCTGGTCATTTCAGGAACAGCAGTGTGTGTGTGTGTGTGTGTGTGTGTGTGTGTGTGTGTGTGTGTGTGTGTGTGTGTGTTTTCTCACGCAGATATTTGTCCTCCATTCATCAGACAAAAAACTGACAAATCATACACACTGATTCTAGTAAGAATGAGCATGAGTGTGTTGAACACAGATAACCATGAACTTGGTTAAAGGGCCGGTTCACCTAAACTACTAAATATATTTAAAAAACATATATTTTGGTTTTATAATACAATAATATAATGGAGAAGAAAGTCTTTCATTCCTTTAATTCACAGCTGCAAAGGAAACACTGGTTATGTCCTCCAACCTTATCCTAAAGCAGGCTGACTTTTACTGATGTTTTCTTTAGGAAAAGCTCTAGAAATAGACTTATGAGTCACATTTAATATAGAAATGACTTCATAGGAGGATTCAACCTATCATAATTTCTCACTTCCTTGTATCACTCTCACAAAGCCACCCCTCTCTGTGGGAGTTCTGGATTCTTCCCATAATCATCTGCAGTGACCTTGCTATGGGAAGACCAGGTCTGGAGCCCAGCTGAGACCGGCTGTCTGAGTCTCGTTAAACTTACTGCTGATGGAAACCCTACATTTCCTGATTTTGCTGCTTCAAAATAAAAGCTTTTAATTACCTGGGAACTTTTTTCCAATCAATCAATCAAACTGTATTTCAGACTCAGGGTCCATATAAGACAAATACATCAAATTACATACACATATTGTGAACAATTTTTAGGAAAATGTGTTTATTGCCAAATTAGCAGAGGTTTGTTTGCGGCTATTTTTAAATCAAACAAGTCTACTAATACTGCAGGGAGGAAGAGTAAACAGCACAAATAAGGGGTGACTTTTATTGTAAAGAATTAAAAAAAAATGAAATGTGTTTATTACAGTCCACTAATACTGCAGGGAGCATGGATGGATTACAAAAAATGCCTAGTGTGCCTTCTATATGTTGGTGCCTGGGGGCCCAGCGTCTCATGATCCGTCCTTGACAGGAAGGCAGAGTGAGCAGGAAAAACTTTTATTGTGAAGAATTTATTGGCGATTGAACGTGTTTATCCACCATTTTACACACATCCGATCACAAAAGTCACATTGAAAACTCTGTAACCAGACAATGTCTTTTCTCTTATGAAATGTGAAACATATCGCTTTGAAACTCTACTGATTGCATAAAGCTCACTTTTGTCTGGCTCGTTTCGGAGTGCACTGTCCTGTTCGCCTTGTTCTGGTGCTGAATGAGTTCACTGCCTCAGGTGGCCGTCAACTGTAACTGTGATTTACTGGCTTACCCCCCCCCCCCTTCTCTCTGTCTGTTTGTATTTCAGATAGAATGGTAATCATTGGATGACCTAACACCATCTGAAGTTAAATGACTTGGAAACGGCATCGGCACCCTCACACAATACACGTGTCTAAACATATAGTGCAGCGTGTGTGTGTGTGTGTGTGTGTGTGTGTGACCTGTACTGTTTGCTTGACTGGCTACGACAAGGCTCTTTGTCCTTTTGAATGAAAGCTTGTGGACACACACACACACACACACACACACACAGACATACGGAGACACAAACACGCATCCACAAGTCACAGCGGGAGGTGAGAGAGGAGCCTTTTAGCTAATGAGCTTTTTTCATTCTTCATTTGCTCCCACACTCTCTGCCTCTGCACATATTTGTCCCGCCTGTGTCTCTCCTTCTGTCTCACTTCTTGCCTCTGTTGCAATGTCTCTGTTATTTTCATTAATTCATTCGTCCCTCTGAATCAGCATTTCTGAAATGACCCAAAGTGCTGACCCAAAGTGGATTGGGAACCCTGAGATTAAATATTTTAGGGGTATTCTTTATTCTTTCATTAGTTTTCTTTTGTTGTTGTTTTCATTCAAAATGCTCCTACATAGTGTATCTTTTGAAGACTGTGTGTAACCTTCTGAATGCATCATGTGCCTGTCAGTCTCCCTGCTACGTGGCTCCTCCCCTCCCTGTAGTGAGTGATGTCAGCGTTAGTCAGATCCAGGTACTCCACAGTCAAGCAGCATCAGCCCACACCATGTCAACTTATGTCAAAGCATAAATATAAAGATGAATGTCATTCATATTGTTCAGTCAAAGCATTTTCAAAGCAAAGCCTCAAAGTGTTTTGATACAGGCAGTGTGTCTTTATTTGTCTTGTAGTCGGTTAGTCAGCAAACTCAATCAATAATGTCCAACAAGGTTTGCGATATGTAAGATGATTCATTGAATTTTGATCATGTAATCGATGTACTTTCCTTTTATTGACAGTAGGCCGATGTAGATGAGTCGCTGGGACACACTAAGCTTCCATTTAGCCCCAATGGAGCTCTATATACCCGGCTTTGAGACACAAACAAATCAGAGCCAAACCACCAATGAATAGATCCCACTGTTATGAATTACTGTCTATGTTTATTAAGAATTACCGCCTCACGGTTGTATGTAACCAGCCGAGTTGCATTTTACATCCATGTCTGTACAAAATGACATCACTTCATCATTTTATCCTATTAGACATTTGTTGAAATTTCAAAAATTAGCATATTAACTCTTTTAGTTATGGCCTTAAACTGCCCACCAAAATCTATCAAGTTCATCCTTGAGTCTAAGGGGACATTTGTGCCAAATTTGAAGAAATTCTCTTGAGGCGTTCCTGAGATATTGCGTTTACCAGAATGGGACGGAAGTACAACCCAAAAACATAAAGAGTAGGGGTGTAATGGTTCACAGAGTTCTCGGTTCGGTTCAATACGATACAGTGGTGCCATGGTTCGGTACGTTTTCAATACAGCAAAAAAGCAGAAATGCCAAATCCTCGCTGGTGAGACACTCAAGGGGGCGTGTCTAATTTGGGATTTTGTTTTCTTTTACAAAGCAGGAATTATGGTCTGGAGAAATGGGCTGGTGAAGGAGTAGTGTCACGGGGCTCAATAGCATTAAGCATGTTCGTACAGCCTGGTTTATCACTAGAGAGTAGGGATATACCTTTAACCTGTTTGAATCAGGAGGGAACAGATATCGAAACGCTGCGGCGAAAGTTTGTAACGAATATCACATGACTCTTCACGTACACTGGGCGTGATGGTGACGGTGTAAACAGGAAGTAGATTGGTTGCTTAGTTTAAAAAAGTAGTCTTTAATAATGAAAGGTCGTGTTTGATACTTAAGATCTTCTCTAAAATCTTCCTCAATAAACTCAAACAGACACAGTTTGTGGAAAGTTTTAGAAGTTTTATTTTTCGGACTTAGTGCTGGGGGTCTCTCTCTCGCCTCATATTTACATTAAAATCAACACTTACACATTAAGGTTTACTAGATTATGGTCCATAAATCTGGTCAACACTCGTCTCTCACTCGTTCCCTCAGTGTCGTTGTCTGTTCTCACTCGTAGCTCTGCTGGTGTCTGAAGTCTCTGTCATACTGGAGAGCAATCCATGTTTTGTTCCTTTATAGTTTATGTGTGTTAACTTGTTGTACATAGTTGTACAGAACAAAATAAACAATAAGAAGAAAAGGAAAGTCCTCTGTTTTGTGTCCGTCCTCCCTAAAGCCGCTAACCGTGACTTCAGACGTCTGCTCTGTAGGGCTGATACCTCCGCTGGACACGCCGCTCACTAATAATGCAGACTTTAACAACAACTGAACAACAGCTGCTAGTAAAGACAACACGGTCAACAACGCCTCTAATCAGTTGTCCATGTTGAATTAACCTGGTAGTCGATCGGTAATCAAGACTGTTGTTGTTTGTGAACATCCGGGAACGGTCACGTGATAGGAGCGTGGCGAATCAGGGAAGGTCAGCACATTACGTCGGGTGGGTTGCCATGTTTGAGCGCAGCGGCTCCACCAATTTCAGCTATATTTTATTTTTCAAAAGCAATTTAATATTATTCAAACGTATTGTTCGGTTCGTAATGCGTACCGAACCGTGAGCCCCGTACCGAACGGTTCAATACGAATACGTGTATCGTTACACCCCTAATAAAGAGCAACGTTTCCATGAGAGGGTCCTGTTTGGTGTGTATCCTGCATTTAACTAGTTCTACTCCACACAATATGGCATGTCCATATCCTGCTAAGGGGTTTCACACTATTTCACTGATGAACAATTGGTGCAGTAATGCACCAAGAAGTGTGAAGATGCGTCGGCAAAGAAAGATATCACCCCCGTGGTGCCTATGGCCCTCAACCAATGAGACCTGAGTATTGAGATTTAACTTCTGGTAGGGTTTGGTGTGATTTAACCCAAATAAGGCTGTTGAACGTGAGGTAGGCCCAACTCCTTTTTTTCCAACAATAGCTACAAGCATATGGCTGTCGGCACTGTCCTAGTAAGATCCAGGTCAGGAACGCTAAGTTTCGATGATCTGGAAAGGTTACATGACAGGCCAGATCACATGACTTCTATCCTCGAGGTGGACCGCCCCCCCCCCCCCCCCCCCCTGGCAGAGCTCTACTCGGCCCCTCTTGTGAAAAAGCTTAAAGTGTTTTACAGCACACTTATGTTTAAGTTTAATGAGTACACACTGAAGAGCAGACTCTGTATCGAACATGAGCTGTGTGTGTGACCTTCACTGTAATGTCTGGTCATCTGTGTGACAAGCCACATCATAAATATCTGATGTTAGCTGACCTGTAAATCCACGTCTGTTGACACGAACACGATGAGTTTGGAAGATGAGAAAGTTTTAGCGACAGTGAGTGTAAAACCAGTGCTGTGCAGTCAGGCTCTGTAATAATCAGACAAAACCAAAAGTCCAAAGACTCCCAGAGGCTCCGGTGCCATTACAACCAGCAATCCAACATACTGAGGGTGTTACTGTTCTTTGAGCAAGAGGGTGGCTAATTCAAATCAAATGGGTGTATCCCCTTGAGAGCGTGAATATACTAAAAATGTTCCTGGTTAACTTCCAGTTCTATTATGAGATACCTCGTGTGAAAGGTTGACATGTTTTCCTGTTAGTGACACTGCAAGAACGCCAGTAAACTTTCCAAAAGGAAAGGGTTCATCCTCTGGAGAACGAAAAATGTACAAATTGAATGGCAATCATATATCATTTTGATAGTCTATGAGGACATTTTGGACAGACCATGGTGCTTAAAAATAGGACACCAAAATATTCAGGATTACAGCAAATTTTAAGGCCCTCTGGCATTTTGATTATGATATACCTTGTCATATGAAGAGTTCATTTTGTCTCGATTGTTATTTTAATCATCAAAAACGTTAGGTGCAGTGAGTACATTCCTAACAATTTCACCGTAAAATAACTGTCAGCAGACGCCATTACGGTAATTTTACGGTACAAAACCAGCATGTTACCGTTTATATACAAAGGGTAATAAAATCTGCAACTTGTGCATTTAATTCCCCACAACAACAAAAAAAAGTAGAAAACAAAATAATTCATATACAATACTGCTGAAGTTTATTACATGTTCTCAATCATTTATACTGCTGACTGTGTAAGAGAAATACTATTAGAAACATTTACTGTATATTATATATTTATAATAGAGGCAGGTTCCCAAAAATGTCAATGTTTTTTAAACTAACTCGGTTAAGTCACTGTCTCTTAACTTTTAATTTCTTTTAACTTGTCTGTGTTTCCTGTCTGTAACTATGTGTTTCTTGTGTTGCTGCCTGTCTTGGCCAGCTCTCCCTTGAAAAAGAGATTTTTAATCTCAATGGGACTCACCTGGTTAAATAAAGGTTTAAATAAATAAATAAAAATAAAATATTTCAAAACTGAAGAGGTACCGCGTTTAGAAAGAAATAATAATCACACACATATAAGTAAATGTAAACCTGCATGAACTACATGACAGCAGTGGTGGGCCGTCAGGGCGCTACGCTGGATTTGCTAACCAAGGCAGCAACAAGACACCATAGCACGGCAGGACGCTTTGTTGTCATATGAATATGTGTGACTGGTTCTTGTGAGTTTGTTCTTGTCATTGTGTTCATTACATTGATTTTGACTATATGCATTGTCCGTTAATGACGAAGCATCCCGTCAATCGCGTATTCATGTATCTGCACTCTGCAGTTAGTGTATTTGTAGGTGTTGAGCTTAATTTTTACACTAAACAAATAATAACCTGTAGGGGTTAGGGTTCGGACATTTGATTCTCTGTTTGGGCTTTTCTTTTCTTTTACAAAGTTGGAACTATGGTCTGTAGAAATGGGGATTGTGTGGTGATTTCTTTAGCCCTGTTTGAATCAGTAGAGAACAGCTAAACGCTGCGGGGAGAGTTTGTAGCTTGTGTGCTGCTGTTGGTTTTCCTGCTAAGCTAGTTTAGCGTAGCCTCCCAGAACACACGTGCCTCACCAGAGTACAATGTTGTTCTTCCGTGGTAGGCGTGTCAGGCAGCACATTGTCAGTTACGTTGGGTGGGTTGCCAGGTTGAGCGCAGTGGCTCCACCGAGAGAACATTATATTTCCCACAATTTAAGCTTCTGCATTTTCCAAATGCAATAGTATTATTCAAACATATTGTTTGATTCGTAATGCGTACCGAACTGTGAGCCTCGTACCGAATGGTTCAATAGGAATACGTGTATTGTTACACCTCTAACAACCTGTAGCATCATAATGAGGTTGTTAGGAGGTGGCTCAATTGAGTAGAACAGCACTGAAGGCCCAGGTATAAAACACACGGCCCACCACTGCATGACAGTGTAAAGGAGAAAGAGAAGAGAAGGAGAAAGCGAAAGTGAGAGAGGATTTTGACTGCCTCACTTCTTTATTGTCTTAGAGACACACTTTAGCAACTCCAGGTCTCCACTCCTTTTGTTACAGTTTTCTTCGCCAATTTTAGCAACCGGATGTCATGAAACAGACCAAATGAAGCATTATCAGAGATGTTAACGGTTCAATAATCATGAAAACAAAACAGTACTGGACACTGTCCACTGTTTATGGTGTTATGTTTATGGTGTTATATTTATGGTGTTATGGTGTAACTTTACCTCGGCTCCTCGGTTGATCTCCACATGGCTGTGATCAGAAGGATGACTTCTGAAGATGTTCTGTCCTAAGTCACGTTTGTCCAAAGTCCCGTTCAGGAGCAGCCAGTCACTCAAAAATGATTAGTGAGCTATGAGCAGTTTGATTAATCAAAATGTGCTATAACCATAGCAGAAACATTATCCTATAATCAACAGTACGATGTAGATGGATTGTGACTCACTGAATTTAGATAAGGGTATTTCCACCACTTCACAGAAAATACTGTAATATGCTGATCAATTACAGTTAACTGATGTTATTAACTGTAAATGTACATGCAAATGATAAATATTTAACTGTATGTTATTATGAAATACTGTAAGATACCGTTGTAAATCCACCGTTAATTTGCAGCAATTCATTACAGTGTATGATTTGGTGGCATTTAGATTGCAGTCAACTGAGTGAACCACCCGTCCCTTTTCAAGCGTGTTGGAGAACTAGGGTGGCCTTCAGGTAACGTAAAAACATGAAAGACTCTCTAGAGCTAGTGTTTGGTTTGTCCCTTCTGGGCTACTGTAGAAATATGGCAGTGCAACATGGCTGGAGTTCCTGAAGAGGACCCACTGTCACGGGAGTTCAGGATAGGACCCAATAGCAACCACAAGACACAGAATCTGGTACCGAACAGATGGCAGGAATGACGGTGTGGTTTCCCTGTGGACCGACACCGGAAGGCAGGCAGGAGATACTGTGTGGTACCCGTGGTCCGACACAGGATAGCAGGCGGGATCGACGGTACGGGTTTGAAGACGGACTGACAACCCAGGCCTGCAGGACCAGAGTTGATATACTGCCAGGAGGATGATTAGTGGGATCAGGATCTGGTCTGTCAGCCTGCAGGAGGTAATCGGCTGGAGTGTCCCGCAGCTGTGCACCAATCAGGGGTGTGGCCATGGGAAATGACAGAACACATGAGGAGAGGAGATCAGCGGAAACAGAGGTTAACACACAACGGGTCAGACAGGGATCCTGACACCCACTCCGTATAAAGATATGAAGGGCTCATTCTAAGCTAAAAAAAAAGCTAAAACTAAGGATTTTTATTTTCAAGTTATTATACACTAATGAAAACATAGTTATGAATATTATGTTATATTTCTGCTAATAGATCCCCTTAAATCCTACACACTGGTTCTTGAGGGTATAACGTGGCATTAGCAGCAGCAACAAATCTGTATTGCTCTTCACACAGCGAATGGGTGATGGGTGTGGTTCGTGGTGTGTAACCACATCCATCAGGATGTCACATTGTCCTGACACACCCTGAAGTACATGGCATCTGCTTATTGTACTTAAGCTGTAAAGTAACTGGGACATTTTTTCACATCTTACATCAATATTCATACAGCTATATGTAAGATGTGAGAAATTTCCGGCTAATTTGAGTTTTTTTCTCGCACATTTACCGCTTTAATCTCAGACAACATCCAAGTTCTTGTCTCGTAAATGTACATCTCGTAAACTTAGATTTTTTTTTCTGATTATTATCCCATTCCCCCGGCTCTGATATTTATTAATTTGTACCTACAATAGCCCTGAAACGCCACCATAGTACTAAGATAAGTGTGCTGTTTGTTGGTATCTTTCTTTGCCAGTGTGCAACATTTTTGTTGGGGGGGGGGGTCTCTAAAATGATTAGACAATTATTTACTTGCAATTGTCACTCAAACATTTCTTCACAGATATGAATAGTGGGCGTGTGAGGCAATTTTCCGCCGTAAGCACATCCAGCCAGAGCCCCAACAGGTTGCACAGGTTTTCAAGTCTGTGGACCTAATTGGACCCTCTTTGGACAATTTTGATCCAGTGCCTTCTGTAAGAACCTGGATTAAAGCAGGACATTGTCTCTTCTCGTCTTGAATTCCAGACCGGCAACAAAAAGAAGCCGAGCGAAGGTCGGTGGATCGGGTTGGAGCGTGTGCAGTCTTCAGCCCATTTTACTTGCATACTATGTTTACTGTTGAGGCTACGTTCTCATCTACTCTTATCTACTGTAACTGTGTGCCCATCAGAACTGCATGTATATAAGCTACATCTTTGGTAAAATTCTACTCCCAAATGTTTTTGGTATAAAGGTATATTATAAATATGTCTGAAAATGCAAAAACTTAAGAGTAAGTCATGTGATCTAAAAGGATGGGAAATCGTGATAGAAAAGTAAAGAACCAAGACAAATGTGAGAGTGGTAGATAAAGTGGAGGAGGAGGAGGGGGAGTTGATAATTGTGTGTCTGACAGAGGGAGAGAGAGAGAGAGAAAGAAGAGGTAGGGTTGCTAATAGTGTGTGTGATGTTGGTATTGATCAGTCGCACAGACAGAGAGGTGGGACGTGACACCATGACCTGACACTGTGGCTAATCGAAAACTAATTCCCCGTCTCCATCATCATCATCATCATCATCGGCGACATTCACCTTCTATGACACACGTTTACAGCTGAGATCGGCCATCGTCCAGCAGCTA
>NW_027466451.1:4412500-4422500 GCF_050575085.1 Anarhichas minor | reverse complement strand
ATGACTTGGGAAAGTTTTTAGGGATCATACTGCATTATTTCAATAACTTTTTATCACTGAAAGTGCATTTTTTCCAGGCGGAGCTGAATGTTTTCAATTTCAGCTGTGTAATCTCTTATTTTTCTATATTAACCAGTAACATATACAAAATCTATATGTACATCAACACATCTCACAAGTGTTACCAGTATTCTAGCATCAAAATTATTAAAATAGACCTTGTAGTTTGGGTAGTGTACTCAAAGGAGTAGGAGTATGCAATTTTCGAGCAGGGGGCTAAAAACAGGCCTAGTAGTTAAAAGGTTGTTAAATAGTGGATGCAGCAGAGTGAGCAGGTCACATCCAGTTTAAGACTCGCATCCAGTGTAAGACTCTGGTGCTAGCCTACAGGGCAGTGAAAGGAACAGCTCCTTCCTATCTCCAGGCCATGGTCAAGTCCTACATCCCCGCCCGACCACTTCGCTCTGCTGCCTCGGGGCGATTGGTTGCCCCGTCGCTCAGAGGTCCCTGCGGCCGATCGACCCGGTCACGGCTGTTTTCTGTCCTGGCCCCACAGTGGTGGAATGAACTCCCCACTGACGTCAGGACACCAGAGTCGCTGCCCATCTTTCATCAGGGTGAAAACTCACCTCTTCAAGAAGTACTACCCTGAGCCTTCCACTCAGCACTTATTGTATTCGTATTAGTTTGTTTCTGCACTGTGCAGTTGCTCTGGTGTATGCTCTTAGATGCTTGTTTGAAGAGGGAGATGTACTTATGACTTCTGGTGACTAGTAGTTCTCTTGAATACCTATGTTGAATACACTTACTGTAAGTCGCTTTGGATAAAAGCGTCTGCTAAATGACTAATGTAATGTAAATGTAATGAGCTGACGAGGTGGGTGTGACTGGCAGGTGCACTGAATAAACTGATTAGGTGAGTGAGAGATGAAAAAAACAGAATAATGGTGGCAGAGCTGTGACAGAACACACGCGCCTCAACAGGGTACAATGTTTTGTTTCCGGGGTCAGAGTGTCTCTTACGTGATGGGTTGCCAGTTTGAGCAAAGTCCACCGAAAACATATTTCCCACAATTTAAGCTTCTGCATTTTCCAAAAGCACTAGTATTATTCAAACGTATTGTTCGGTTCGTAAGCCTCGTACCGAACGGTTTACTACAAATACGTGTATTATTACACCTCTAGAAACAAATAATAACCGTAGCTGTGGCGTCATAATGAGGTTATTAGGAGGTGGTTCAACTGTAGAAGGACAGCACTGAAGGCCCAGCTATAAAATGCACGGCCCGCCACAGATATATACACAGGCATGTTTAATGATTTCTCCCCAAAGCATTTCTTTTTTCTTTTTCTGTGACTGCTCAGCTGGGAGTGCTTGAGAGGAGCAGTGTTATTTTCTGAGAGCTTTGGTTGCTATAATCTAAATATATTCGGAAGTAAAAATGTCTGCACAAGGTACAGTAGGCCTACTTGCTCTGACCAATATATGTTTATGTTGGCAGTGTGCAACGCACCCTCATACAACGGTTCATATGATATCTCGCAAAAAGTTCCTTGTCATTTTTTGTCGTGTTCCTATGTAAGCCTGCAACAAATGTTAATCTCAGCTCGTTACATGCATACGGTCTTTTCAAAATAAACTTCCTACTTCACAGGAAACTACTCAGTTGGGTTTAGAAATAGATCATAGTTTGGGTTAAAATAACTACGGTAGCTACATTACGTAAGATACCAAACAAATCATCACTGACTTCTTGTTTCACTTGGGAAACAAACTGCAGTCTCCTGGCTGAAGGATCACTGTTTGTTGGACCCGTCCACCCCCCCGCGCTGTGTGGGCTTTTGTAGTCTTATTACTTCCTCGTTCATGATTTCATCCCAGTGATATGTAGGATATTCATTATTCAGCTTGGAGCAGCTCAAACACTAGTTATTCTACCATCGGGGCACTTGTCACTCTGTGGTGTTGCAGTAGATAGCTCATGATGTTGGACTGTGATTGCTTCTGGAGATGTCTGACCTTTTCATTACATGACAGAGGCCATCATTCAGTTTGTGATGGATTTAAAGAGAAATAATTTTATTTGAAGGGCTCACCAGCAATCTTGAGAGTGGGGAAGCTTTTTTTCATGATGGCGAAGTGGACCATTCAGCAGCTGTAGTAACCACAGGCTCTGGAGGGGTATCCTTCCAAAATGATACGTGTGTGTGTGGGGGGGGGGGGGCTCTTCTTTTAATGAAAAGTAATGAAGAAATTAAAGACTGAGTCGATTCTGGTTTAGTGGGAACGCATTCAACATTTACGCCCACTTGAAAATAACATAAACCAAAGAGTATATTAATGTGGGTTAAAACAATCAAGACCAATAAAGTAGCCATGATTATCTCATCCAGAGTATTTGATACCTCTTCAAATAATCCTTGGTTTAACACCACAGCAGGCTCTCCTTGAGCAGCTGGTGTATCTGCTCACAGTTTTAGTAGTCAGTCAATAAGAATTGGAACCTCAATTTGATTTCATGCTGCACATGATCAACACGGCAGCAGAGCAAAGAACAAAAGTAAGCTGCCTGTCGACTCTGGTTGCTTCCTCTTGCTCCATTACTCCCTTGCAAAATAATAAAAAAAAATCTGCAGACAAAAAAATACCAGTAGCTGTAGAAAATGTTGGGTTTGCATGAACAAACTAAGATTGATAAGGATGAGATGCAAATAAACAAACAGCCCTCTTGTGGAATCTAAAGTAGGGGGATATATGCTGTTTTGCTGTTTCATACTTACATTTTGGGTTTCTACTAGAGCATGTTCACATGCATTAATGTTCAAAAACCACATTATGTTTCTCATATTGTCTGTCTGAATGTACCTGTATTAACTTTCTGTCTGAAATGCTCTGTTTCAGCACCTGTCTCTTTAAGGCCCCATCTCTAAAAAGCCTTTATCTGCTCTGATTGGCTTGTGAGAAAAATAGGCTGCACCTCAGCAAAGGTAGTTCTCAGGCCGTGGGTGGAGATACTCAGATGGGGGGGGGGGGGGGGGGGGCGGCATGGCTTGTTGAATCACAGGTTTTCTCACCAGTATTTGGGCTGGTAACCACGCCAGATGCCCTGATGTATGTGAACAAGCACTGACAAGGTGAGTTTTTCATGATGTTTGAATGGCTCTGTCTGTAAAAGCATCCTCCTAGAAGCCTCATGCTGGAAGGGTTATATATCTCGTCTGGCCTGGGAAAGCCTCGGGTCCAGAGGGACGTCGGGAAGGAAGGACGGATGGACATTTATGTAAAGAAATGCAGACAATAAATAGGATCAAAAACAGGCTTTGATTTCATGAACTTTAATTCAGAACATTAGAACCTCGATATAGAAGTAGCGGATCATATCTCTGGTTCCATATATATATACATCCCACTATCTCATTGACATATATCCGATGTAAAGCCCACATTGGAGCTTCAGTCTGCAGTAATTATAGGCAGACAGCGGTTCTATCTATATCAGAACATTAATTACACACTGACCTCGCCGCACACACACAGAACATTAATTACACACTGACCTCGCCGCACACACACAGAACATTAATTACATACTGCTAACGGAGAAACGGGACGAGGTGACAACCCAACACTCCTCTCATGACATCATCTGAGAACGTCGGCAATACTCCGATCCAGAGTGTTTAAAGGTGACGTAATTTTCTTACCAAACTAATGGCACAAGTTTAAAGTTTTAAAGTCTACGGGAAGCGGAAGTTAGAGCATCTTTAGATTCTGTACTGTGCGTATTCTACAATGAAATGGAATATTTGAGCAATGTACATTTACATCAAATCACTAGAATTTGATTAGACCACTAAAAAGTGGGCGGGCTTTGAATGCAGCGCGAGAAGGAGCTAAAGAGCACTGTGGCTCCACACACACCTCCCTTGTCACTAAACTTTGCAGATTGATTGAATTGGAGCATGTTATTGTTTTAATACTTTTGTTTGCATTTGTCATTGCCAAGAGCTAAAAAGAAAAGGTTTAAATTAGGCTGCTGAACATATCTGGCTCATCTTTATTTCCTGGTTTTAAAATGTGAGATATATATATATATATATAGATTATATATATAGATAGATATATATAATCTATATATTATATAATAATATAATATATATACATTATATTATATATTATATATAATCTAGTATGATTATATATATATAGATATATATATATAGATATATAAAATGTGAGAGATATATAGATTTATTTATATACAATATAAATAAATACAAAAAAACAAGTACAAAGACAGTTAAGTGCAAGTAAAGTTGTCGTCACATATATAAGGATGTACCTTATTGTCATTATACACAATAAACCTAATGGATAACAAGTACATATTTAATAATAAGAGGGAGCCTGAAGTGTTCTGCCACATGACATCACTTGTAGTGACAAACCCACAGAGACCCACTGGGCAAACAAGATACAGAATAGTTAACATCTTGTGTTGTATGGAGATTGTGACTCTGGTAAAAATCCAAACACTAATGTTGAAATACTTTCTGGTCGACATCTTACCGATACCGATTTAAACAAGAGATCAACTGAGGAAATGCAATGACCATCTATAAGATAATCCTTTATTAGTCCCGCTGTGGGGAAATCTACAAACGTCTATTTTGAATAAAAGTGTTAAATAAATTAAAATTTGGAATGGATACATTTCTTGTGCCCATCGTTGGATAACAAAACTGTCATCCTGCAAAACCTCGCTCCGGACTCCAACGATCCAACTGAACACGCAGGAGGAGTTCTGATCATTGTGGTCCTTGGCTGCCATCTTGTGGCAAGTCTTCATCAGGTCAAGACTGTTAAATATGTTGATGATGCCGCAAGGAAACTTGCAGTGAATCAAAGGATGAATTGTTCCAAACTATAAAACACAAGATGATTCAATCATTTTTTGTTTACCACATATGAAAATGTTTAGAGAAGAATTCAAATAATCTTAATAAACCATAACATTGCTAATATGGTTCTTGTTTCTCATGTTTTCTGTTATAATCAGCTAGACAACAGATTGCTGCAGGTGTGCGCAGAGCAAGGAGCCAGAGAGGTGACGAGCTGATTGATAGCAGGTGTGTAGGAGTCCTGTGCCCAGGTAACGGCAGGACACACACGCACACACACACCACATGTAAGACAAGAAGGTAACACAAGGCAGAACAAAACACAAAGGACACTGGGGAACCAAAATTAATTAATTTTATATATATTTCTATGTCATTATTAGGAAGAATCTTCCCTGGATTTGGGTTTTTATCAGAAAAAACCTTCACAGAAAGGCTTACAGAATAGCCTGCATTGGGATATAGAACTCTTCTGCTGTAGATGTATATACTGTTTGGTAAAGTCCTGTCTGCACATTTCAAGGTATCTGTGTATCCACTGCATCCATGGATTTTTACACCTTCTCACCAAAAACATGGTGGAACGCACATTCTGCTTCCCTAAAAGTTGATGATTTAGGGCAGAATTGAGGTATAAAATGATGTACATTTCTATTGTGTAGTTAGTTGACTCCGGACAGCTCGGTTTACTTGTATACTTTGTGATGCAAATAAATCTGCGTGAACTGAAGAAAATCCAGTATCTCTTGTGTTCTGTGGGTGTTCGTTGCTGAGTTCCTAATAGTGAGATCCTGTGGTGTCTCACCACGAGTCAGATAGATAACGGTTACTGATCCAGACATTAGGTATTGAGTTTTAACATAAGTCATAAAGTCAAAGAAGCTGAGTATCATCGACAACAAAAAAACCGACAACATTTGGCGAGCCAGCCAGGAGGACTTTGAGGCGCGCTCCCGCAAACTCCGTGAGGGTTTAGGGATGTCCCACTGTCAAATCATCGAGTGTTTGAGGGCTCTCTCGCAGACATTTTGAGCCCTTTATGAACCCTCTCCGTTAGTCAGCATAGGTTGCTGATTTGCCTCAGGGAATTACCCACAAATCATTGCAATGTGACGTTAAACACTAGCTATGTCCCAATTCAGGGTCTGCATCCTTCGGAGGACCCAGCCTTCGCGGTCTACATGGGCCGGGTCCTTCGAGGTCGAGCAAATGCTAGACCGAGCGGTCTCCGAAATGAGACGGCCTACCCTACAGAGGACTTCCTGTTTCCGTCACCAAACAGGAAGCCAGTTTTTCCTTTGCTATGCCCGTCGCGTTCCAAAAACATTGGAAAATGGAGCCAGACATGATGCTCCTGATGGTGGTCATGTATGAGATCATGGTGGAAGATGTTATTTACCGCCGCCGACAGCGCCGAATCGTCTTTTTGAGGCTCAGAGGATTATTTTCAGGTAATTTTAAATTTAAATTAAATTTAAATTGGTTAATCCATGTACTTCTATCTAAAACTAATGTTAACTTCAGCTAGATAACGTAGTTTGTATGGCTAATGTCATTACAACTTCTATAATTTCATATTCAAAATGGTTTTACTGTAATCTAAAAAAAAGCATTCATACATTGTTCTGCTCCGACTCAAAGTCGACTCTGTGTCTTGTATTGGGCTTTGCAGTCAGCTAAACTCTTCGTCATATTTTTCCTCCAAGGAACAGACCAGCGTGTTGTATATGGACAGGTTTTAATATGAAGTGTGAAACTACAAAACAGGCAAAAAACATACAATCACATATTAGTTTTGATCAACTTAAATAATGTGTATAATAATAATGGAAAGATAAATTGCTGTGCCATCTACGTATATTCAGCAGTTACATGTTGCACATGTCATCAAACTATTTCTAATAATAAACTAATAAAATAAACCCTCAGAAATACCTAAAGCTATAAAAGTAAATTATACTCACTGGCATTGCCACTCAGAGGGCCAGAAAATGCAAGATGGATAAAGATTCTATTGCACAATCACTCCAGTACAACAGAGCCATGTTGTGACAAAACCAGGAAAAGGAATACGTTACTTCCTGTCACATGTGTCACACATATAATACACTGGCGAATAACCGTAACACTTTAAGTTAACACCAGGTGGCAGTAATTCCCACAAATAACATACAAGTCATTACACTCCCCGCCTGGCGTCAATGGTGATGCCAACCAATCATCTAGTCTTCTGGGGACAGAAGGAGTATACACTCTGTGATAGGTCTGAAGAAGGTTTTGATTACTTTGTTTCTGACTACTTTGATCTCTACTTTTCGGACAAGTCCGTCTTCACTTGGTAGAGCCTTCACAATAGCGCCCATCATTCACCATTCATTCCTTTGCATACTCCTCATGTTGCACACATCTGATGACAACATGCTCCGCTTTGATTAGACCCTCCTCTGTGAGTGCCTTCTTACATAAGTGCCATCCAGTGCAACTGCTGTCATCCTTAGACTTTGCATAGCCATGAGCAATGTGATGAAGGTGAGCTACCACTTTCACTAGAGAATCCCATTTGGAAGAGTGCTGAAAGCGTTGTGTTCCTAAAGTTCTTTTTGACACTGTGGTAGTGAGCGTGGTCACTTTAGGGCGTATTTCAACGTCCGACTCTGGGTTGATGAGCTTGAATTGGGCCTCTTCTTCATCTGTAATGTTCTCATTTTTCAGCAGGAATGCTGGACCAGACAGCCAATTAGTTTTAAGTAGGTTACATGCAGCCACTGATCGCGAGCCATGGTCAGCTGGATTGTGCTCGGTGGGAACATGGCTCCACTGCTCTGGCTGAGAAGACTGTTTTATTCTTTGCACACGATTGTTGACGTATACATAGAATTGTCTGTTTTTATTATGAATGTATCCGAGCACAACCTTGCTGTCAGTGTAGAAGGTAACTCTGTCGATATGCATGTCAAGTTCTCGCACAATGATCTCAGACATCTCCACAGCAAGTACTGCAGCACAGAGTTCGAGTCGGGGAACAGTAGGCTCTAGTGCAGGAGCTAGCTTTGCCTTACCTAAAACAAAACCAACATCACTATGACCAGTCTCGTGGGTGACCTTCAGGTAAGCTACAGCAGCTATAGCTTTTACAGAAGCATCTGAGAACACACAGAGCTCGCTGTACTTGGCTTGTGAAATGGAGAATGATACATATGTGCGAGGCACAAACTGCTCTTTAAGATCTTGCAGAGAATCTTGCCAACTTCTCCATTCATTGTACATGTTCTGAGGCAAGGGGCTGTCCCACTCAAGGGCACTGCTGCTGAGTTCCCTGAGAAGAAGTCTTCCCTTTATTGTCACAGGGGCCAGGAAACCTAACGGGTCAAACAGGCTATTGATTACGGAAAGCACTCCACGACGTGTAAAAGGCTTCTGATTCTGTGGAACTTGGAATGTGAAGGTGTCGGAACTGACATTCCAGCTGACTCCCAAGCTACGCTGAACTGGAATCTCATCTTCCGACAGATCCAAGTCTTTAATGTCCTTAGCCCGGTCTTCAATGGGGAAAGCATTCATCACCTCCAGTCTGTTGGATGCGATTTTGTGAAGACGAATGTTGGATTGAGCAAGCATTTTTTGAGCTCTTTGCAAAACATCAACAGCTTCGGTTTCAGTTGGAAAAGACTTCAGAGCATCGTCGACATAGAAGTCCCTTTCAATGAACTGCACTGCATCACTACCATACTTCCCTTCTGTTTCCCTTGCTGCCTTTCTCAGTCCGAAGGTTGCTACAGCTGGAGATGGTCGGTTACCAAAGACATGTACTCTCATGCGGTAGTCCACCAGATCCTTGCTGAGGTCGTTGTCTTTGTACCAGAGAAATTGCAACACGTCTGTCTTCCTCTTTGACGACAAAACAGTAAAACATTTGTTGTATGTCTGCTGTGATGGCCACTGGTTCCTTTCTGAAATGGAGGAGGACTCTTAAGAGGCTGTTATTAAGGTCCGGTCCTGCAAGTAACACATCGTTCAGCGACACTCCTTCGAACTGAGCACTTGAGTCAAATACCACACGTATCTGTTCAGGTTTCTGTGGGTGGTAGACTCCGAACATCGGAAGGTACCATCTTTCTTTTCCTTCTTCGATCGGTGGTGCCAGCTCTGCTTGGTTATTATGCAACATCTTCTGCATAAACTCAAGAAATTGAGCTCTCATGTCTCCTTTCTTATCCAGCATGCGCCGAAGAGACAGAAGTCGTTTGTGGGCGTAGTCTCTGTTGTTTGGAAGAAGACGCCTGGGTACACAAAACGGCAATGGGGCAACCCAGCTATTTGCGTGGTCTTTGATGAAGCCTTCCTCCATCTTCTGCAAGAACATCACGTCTTCAACTGATGGTGCTAACTGGTTGTCCTTGTCAGTCTGGCAAAAGACAGTTTCTCCTAGTTTTTCCAAAATTGACTCTGTAGCAAGAGCTGAGACATTCAGCTGTGAGGGAATAGCTCTTGGAATGTTCTTGAAGCCGAGTTTCTCCTTCACACTGATGTGACTAAAACATGGGGGACAGAGGCTGGGGCGTCCGCTGTTTAAGATGTGTGTTTTCATGACACTAACTTCTGTTGGCTTGTGACTGTTGCCAAGACACATGTCACCTACAATGACCCAGCCCAGGTCCAGTTTCTGTGCATATGGGTCATTGTGTTTTCCATTTAACTGCTTCCTCACCTTGTGAACTCTCAGTAGGTCACGGCCGATGAGCAGAAGGATTTCTGCATCTGGATCCAAGGGTGGTATGTGTTCAACTATAGGCCTCAGATGTTGGTGATGCCAAGCCGCTTCAGGAGTAGGTATTTCCTCTCGGTTGTTGGGAATAGCACTGCACTCGGTGAGGGTGGGAAGAGAGAGACTAATTGTCTTATCAATGGCTTCCACAGTGAAGCCGTGTGCTCTTCTGCCAGATGTTTCCACAACCCCAGCACAGGTCTTCAGAGTGTATGGTTCAGGTGTGTTATTGACATTGAACATGTCGAAAAACTCCACTTTCGCGAGTGAAACGTTGCTTTGTTCATCCAAGATTGCATACACCCTTTTGATGTTCTGTCGCTGGTCCTGGGG
>NW_027466451.1:4362500-4405000 GCF_050575085.1 Anarhichas minor | reverse complement strand
ACAAATTTTGCAAAAAGCTTAATAATTCAAAAAGTTTAAAGGTTAGAAATATGAAAAGATATAGCACACATGAGCTGAATGAGCTGAACATTTTGATATTTGAACGGTTTCTGTAGCTTAAAAAATGTGGAAGGAGTTAAGTAGCAAAAAACGTACGGAAGAAATAGAAGTTGAAGAAGTTGAACTAGAAAATGCATTTCCTGCTGAAAATGCGTTGGAATGCTGAAAGCTGAAATGAATCTCAAAAACATTGCTGAAAATAGATATCCAATTTTTAAAAAATTGCAAAAAGCTTAATAATTCAAAAAGTTGAAAGTGTCACGATCAGGCTTTGCCCTGTGTGTTCTGTGTCTGTTTCTTTCTGTAGCTCCTCACTCACCTAATCAGTTCATTCAGTGCACCTGCCAGTCACACTCACCTCATCAGCTCATTACTCTCACCTGTTCACTCTGCCTAGTCACTATTTAAACCCCTGTCTTTCACTCACTCACTGCCAGATCATTGTGTTTTTGTTTCCTACCTACCCGCCCGTTTTTGCTCTTCCTGTTCCCGGTTTCCCAGTCTGTCTGCCCTGTTTTTGCCTGCCTTGTCCTGCCGGATTTACCCCCCTTGTCTCGTCCTTGGATTACCTGTTTTTGTTTCGTGAGCTATTAAAGACCTTTTTTCCCTACTCTGACTGTCTGCGCTTGAGTCCTCATCATGCCCCGTGACAGAAAGATTACAAATATGAAGTCATATGTAGCTGAAAGTATGAGAAGAAGGCTTTGAAAGTTGAAGAAGTTTAACAGGATTTGAAGATTTTCTCCATAGAGATCCCATTCAAAAGAAAATTGCAAATAGCTTAATATTTCAAAGAATTTAATGATTACAAATATGAAAAGTCATAGCACACGTGTCCTTAATGAGCTGAACATTTTGATATTTGAACGGTTTCTGTAGCTTAAAAAATGTGGAAGGAGATAAGTAGCAAAATACGTACGGAAGAAATAGAAGAAGTTGAAGAAAGAGAAACAGGATAACAATAGTTGGAATGCTTAACAGCATTCCAACAATAAAACAGTGAACAGACTAAACAAAAACCCAAGACCATGACTGCTTTTTAGAAGCTTAGCCTTTAGCAGCATGTCAACTCCCTTAAGATAACTTTACACTGATATCTGCCAATAACCTTTTGAATTTATCAAGCATAAACCAATGTAAGAAAAACAATGAACACAAAAAACGTTTGTATGACTGGAACGTTTTCTTTTTTGTGTATTTTAGATTAGATTTAGATTGTTCCGAAGTGAGGAAGTCCCAGCAGTATCAACGTCACCAAGAGTCTTCCCTGGAAGGATTTGAGTTGGGCTGCTTATGGACGGGACACAATTTATATACTCATGAGTAACAATTTAAAACTTTTAGACTAGATCAGGGGTATTCAATTAAAATTCAATGAGGTCCAGTGAGAGAGACTTTCCTCAAACAAAGGTCCAGAATATCACAGTAATGTCTAACTTGCGCTATGATTTAGTCGCTCATATATTGAAGTAGCCGACAGTTGTATTAACGTCTGTAGTTCAATTGATTAATATCAACATCATTGTTGCAGTGAATTAATGTGTTAGGATTCTGATCATATTGGACTCTTAGATTGTTCATTTTCTCTGCCTTCATTTCAGATGTGAGTGAGTACGTTTGTTCACAAGATTGGTTCTTTGTCTCGTAGTGGCGCTTCACATTGCTGCTTTTAATAATCCTCACGGTCTCTGAACACATGAGACACTTGTTTTAAACTGTCCGTAGTAAGAATGAACCTTTTAAGACTCTGTCCATTCTTGGGACTCCGGTCTCGTATGCTGCTCTGTGTTGCTACCCAGCTAACGTTAACCTTATTGTCTGGGTACAGTTGTAGGGTTGGTCCCAGCGCTAACATATGAATAAAATAATACTCACGTTTGCTGTTTGTTGTATTTGTCACATGAAATTTGACACGGTACCGTTACAACTCCAGAGCAATGCATCGTATCAGCCCCTTCAATTTGTACGTTAATGTTATTCACCATAAAGCACACTCTTCCTCCTTTCCAGAGTTCTCCGTTCTGTAAGATCGGTATTTAGAAAAAGAGTCATGGTTGAATGGCGATATTTATGCTTATCAATTCTCCAATATTTGCATGAAGAATTCTCCAAAATGCACATAAACCATAAACAAGATTAAATTCAGTGACGTGAATAAGCTGAGGTGACATATAGCATACAGCTAGCAGCTGTGACTCAAAGCAGCCCTGACCCTAATTATGCCTAACTTTAAGCCTTAATATAATATGAATAGGGTAATAAAAATTCAGACCAGGCTTTTGAATCAACCCACACCACAAGTGGCCATTTGAAAACTGCAGTTTACTCCACTTCCACTTCGGCTTCATTTTTCTGCCTCGGAGGTTGCCGCATGGCTGTGTGCAAAAGAGCAGAGCAGATTAGTAGTGGTGAGCAAATCATGAGTGGATCATTCAAAATAAACTGAGAGCTTTCTCAAACTGCTAAGAAGATATCTAGTCTCCTAGCTGAGGCTGCATTTCCCTATGGTAACACGATGAGAGGTTAACTGCATAAAAAATACAACTGCAAGATTACAATAAAAAACATGTATCCTAACTGTAAGAGCCATTTTGTATTCTTAACAGTTTTGGTATTTTATGTTTATTGCAAAAGTATGTGTGTTATGCCCTTTAAAATGTTTACCATATAACAGAGTTAAGGTAATTGGTCATGTTGTAAAATGTGCTTCAAATGTGTGTTTTTGCCCTTTGAAGTTAAAGGCTCCTCTATTCTGTCCTGCTATTGGATAATTATTGGTTGACTCCTTTAAGTGAGTTTTCAGTGCAAGTTAGGCTTTGATGGAGCAGGATGTGGAGCAACAATTTTTCTAACCGCAGATTCTAGAACGCAGATTATAGACTTTTTAGTTATAGCCAGCTTAAGTCAATGCTTTAGTACTCCAGTTATTACCTAAGGAAATTGTTTATTTGTTTATTTTTTACATGGGTTAAAACTACTTTTAACTACGAGCTACGAGCCTCACCTTTGGACAGCTAGCAAGAAAAGTTTAGCCTGCAAGAGCACGTAAGTTGGACATGGTAGTCTACTCGAGTCAGAACCCTTTACATCCTGCAAGAAGTGGCCAAGAAGGACGGTAAAATAAGCTGCCACTATTAAGAAAGATGAAACCACCTTTCTTGGATATCTGTTGGATTTGCTTTGGAATCTGATGGACAGAAATACTCGCCATGGATGTCAAGTAAGCACTGTTATTGTCTTCCATGGACTGTTGAGTAAATCGCTTGTCAGCGGATGGTAAAACTCGTAAAGAACGGGGAAAAACTACGCTAACGAGGTGCTAACGATGCGTTAGCAACCCGCTAACGGTCGGCTAACAAGGCCTCTTTGTTAAGTCAGTAAAGGACACGGACCGGAACTGCTATACATGCTAGCTACACTTGTTAAATGAAAAGACTTGTAACGTCAGTGGATTGGAATTAAAATGTATTGAGAGCTACAGCATTAAAATGGATCAAGAGGAAATGGAAACCCTACCAAAAAGGGTATCAAAGCTTACTGTCAAGGCTATGGAGGAGAAGCTTAACCGGCTAATGGGGGCTAGGAAAGCAACGTATGGACATCTTGGCAGAATGATCAGAGAGATTGACACTTTAATGGATGATAATGGAAATGCTCATGTGGTCTCTGCAAAAATATCCACTGATTTCACAAAAGTGAAGATGGAGTTTTGTGAACTGAATAAGAAAGTCAAAGCTCAAATGTGTGAGGAAGACGCTATGAGAGATCAAACTCAGTGGTTTGAGCCAAAGTTTAATGACGCAATGCATTTTGTGGAAAAGGTGGTGAGCTGGTTGAAAAGTATCAGGTACCAGGCTGATGAAGCAGACAAGCTTGACGCAGAGGTTAGTCCCTCAGACAGCATCTCAATGGTTATGTCCAGGGAAAGGCCTATTAGTCAATCTGGTTCTCTGGTATCCTCCACCACCTCATCGGTTAGGATTAAAGTAGAAGCTGAACGTGCAGCGCTGTTGGCACGTGCTGAAGCATTGAAACAAAAACAGGACATTGAGAGAGAAGAAGCTCTACTTAAGGCAAAGAAAGAGCGGTTTGAATTGCAAACTGCCATTGCAGTGGCCAATGCAAAGCTGCAGATGCTTAATGTGCATGAGTCAGCTCGCAACACACCAGCTGGACCTTGTGATGGAATGAATGCTTATCTGGATGGCACAATGCATGCTGAGATTGAGTCTTATCAGGTCAAGGGAGCTGACACGCCACGGAGAAGACGCAGCATCTTGCATAGCCCTGAAAGAGTTGTCAGACCTCAGCAACAGAATAATGCAGAAAACGAGCCAACACCTGCAAGCCGGAACGACTTTGGAAACTTGGTTAGCATCATGCAAGGTCAGAATGAAATCACTGAACTTCTGGTAAAGCAACAGAAAATGTCTACTCTCCCACCACTGAATATTCCAGTTTTCAGTGGTGACCCACTGGAGTTTGGGTTTTTCATGAAAGCATTTGAGCATGGCATAGAGGGTAGAACTGAAAGCAACAAAGACAGACTCCATTTTCTTGAATAGTTCACTAGCGGCCAGCCCAAAGGTGCTTGTTCGCAGTTGCCAGCACATGCAGCCAGACAACGGTTACACAGAAGCTAAGAAACTCCTCAACAAATACTTTGGGAATGAATACACAATTGCCTCAGCCTACATTGAAAAAGCTCTGAAATGGCCGACAATCAAGTCAGAGGATGGAGAAGCCCTTGCTAATTTTGCTGGTTTCTCACAGGTTGTTGCAATACAGTCGATAGTGTGGACAGCGGGGGGCTGTATTCAAGAGCTACGAGCCTCATCTTTGGACAGCTAGCAAGAAAGCTTTAGCCTGCAAGAACACGTAAATTGGACGTGGTAGTCTACGCGAGTCAGAACCCTTTACATCCTGCAAGAAGTGGCCAAGAAGGACGGTAAAATAAGCTGCCACTACACTAACTAACCCTACGGTTGTCATTTAGCACAATGTTGAGATCAATAAAATGAAGATTCAATGCCACAAAGCACACGATAAATCTAGAATATAACTTGATAACGCACTTCACCTCTGGTCCACCATTCTCAAACATTTCAGAGACAGCCGTAGAAAGCGTTTGGTCAGGAACCTCCCTGCTGTCAAGACGTGAGCTACTCTGAGCCCGTCAGCCAGCCGGTGCAGGTGATGTGCCATGCTGCCTCTTATGGTGGTTGAGGAGGGACAAAGGACTATGAGACAAACATCGGCTCTGCTGATAAAATGAATGCTGCCTCTTCTCTCCTCTTACCTCTCAGCCTTGTGTTCAACAGAGCACTAAAGATAGATAGATAGATATGTACTTTATTCATCCCCAGGGGGAAATTTGTATGTTACAGCAGCAAGACACACCAAGAAGCAAAGTAACAGAGCAACCAAAAATATTAAGTATTAAAACAAATGCACAATATATACAATAGAATAACAGAGTAGGACAAATTAAATATCAGAATATAGAATATATAAGATAAAACAAAAATGCACAGTATATACAATGAAATAGAATAGTGTTAAATTAACTAACTAGGTGAAAAACAGTAGTGCAAAAATCAACCCCAGCAAACAACAGTTTGAAGGCCCGACTATGGCTGCAGTTTTCTATGATGGCATCGAGTGCAAGATTGGCCTGCTGCTGAATGAAGACGTTTGTAGTTTCTGCAGCAGGGCTCGGCCCATTCCTTCTACCTCCGGGTCCATCTTCTGGAGCCTTCTGAAGGTTAACATGTAGCTTAACTAAGGTGTTCATTGCCACTCAGGCCACTGCTGTAGGCAAATAAAAACTGCGTGTGACACGTGTTCAATACTGTCATAACCCGGCTCCCAAGTAATGACAAATACGGAAAGGACACAATGGAGGATGGTAAATTAATTGTATTTCTCATACCTGCAAACTTGTCACTTTTCGGTGAAATTCACCGTTTTGAATCAAAAATATATCATCCACGTGATTCACGTGGATGATATATTTTTGATTCAAAACGGTGAATTTCACCCAGCGTTTCTCAGATTGGAGTGAGACGAGGAGAAAATGTGATGTCGTGATCTTCGCAATAGAACATCTTTGATGTGTCGAGTCTTGGCCAATCAGCGTTCAGATGTCTACAGTGTCTTCATTTCCCTCCGTTAAAGTTTAAGTTACGTTATGTTCCGTTACCGTTCAGACTTGCTGGGTTAAGTTAACGTCCACTGCATGCGGAACTTTGTCGACTGTTAACGTTCGTCATTATCGCGATTTAGAAGGAAAAAACATAACGTGATGAAACATGAAGCCCCCCCGTGTTCCGGTTCAGTTCACGCGGTCACTCATTAACGTTAAACCCGAACACCGGCGCATCTGGTTGCAGGTTGTTTTTTTTAACTCAAAGTAGAATGAGGATGATTTCGTGGTCAGAATAACTTTCATGACCACGAAACATGAGGCCCAGATACTGATGAGGTGATGAGGTCAAAGAGCTTCAGGGAGAGGAGGCTGGTTGTGTAGCGCAGCTTGACGCAGGGCTGAGCTGTGAGTGGAGCTGGGCCTGGATAAAGGTGGAGCTGGGCCTGGATAAAGGTGGAGGTCTAAACAGACGTGAGTACAGCTTCCTGCTGTCACAGTGTTTTAAATACATTGATAAGGCAGGGTATGCTAAATGTAGCCTCTGCTCCAAGGAGATGAACTACAGCAACAAGGGCTCACCTGTCCTCTCATCACACTGACAGACATGTTCACTGTGATGACCACAGCCAGTGTACTAACAGTCCCAACAGTCCCACGAGCAGTTGCTCCCAAGAACCCTGAATAATGAGACAATGAACAGAGTCAAAAAACCCTGTGTGAGTTTAGGGAGGGCAAGTCACCAGCCAAGTTCTTGTTCTGACAAATATTTGGTCCATCTTGCTATGTATGTGTATTTTCTTAATCTCAGTAGGAAAGTCAGTCTTTCCATATCGTGAATTTCTTTAATGATTTCAGTCCAATTGTCGACTGAAGGTGGGTCAGTTTGTAGCCATTTTCGAGTAATTGCTTTTTTTGCTGCTACCGTTAATATTTTCAGGAGGTATCTGTCATTTCCTGTTATTCCTTCTGGTAGATCACCCAAATAAAGTGACTTGCATGGGAATAAGATCTGCTGGCCAAGAATATGCTGCATAATTGTCCAAGCGTTTTGCCACAATGTTTGTATCTTGGGGCAGCACCAGAAGATATGGTGGTGGTTTGCACAACCCTCCCCACAATTTCTCCAGCATATATGGTTTATTGTTGCTAAGTATGTCTTCATTTTAGGGGTAATAAAGAAACAAACAAGGTTCTTCCAGCTAAATTCACACCAGTACACAGAAAAGGAAGTAGAGAACACAGTTTCACACATATTCTCCCATTGCTGACTGGGTATTTGATCTTCTAGTTCTTTCTCCCATCTCTCCTTGATCTATGTTGTGTTAGTTCCTCTGCCCTTTGTAATTCCCTGGTAAAGTTTTGAAATGACTGATTTGGAGCTGTCAATGTATGCCCGTACTATTAATTTTATTATTTCATTAGGTTCCATAGTTACCTCATGTCTCTTAATTTCTTTTGAAAAGTACTGCCGTAACTGTAGATATCTGAAGAAATCATACTTTTCGAAATTGTATTTTTCCTTCAATATCTGGAGACTTTGTAATGTGTTTTTCTCAGTTATTGTGCAGAAAGCAGTAATACCTTGTTTGGTCCAGTACCTGAATCTAGAATCTATACTGTTTGGTTTAAATTTCGTGTCATATGCAAGCCATCTAAGTTTTCTTAACTGGGTCCACAAATTTAGTTGCTTTACAACGTCAAACCAGGTGTGCAGGGTGAATGAGACAATGGGGTTCAGATGGGCACGATAAGTTAACATTAATTTGTGGTCTGCGATCATTGCTTGTACTGGGATACCTTTGCATTCATTTTCCATCTCCTTCCACTTAGCCTCGTAACCATTATCACACCAAAGAACTATTATTTTTAATTGGGCGGAATGGAAATACTCTCTAAGGTTAGAGAGAGACATACCACCTCCCTCCTTACTGATGGTTAACGTGCTATATTTAACCCTTGGTTTCCTTCCGTTCCAAATGAATCTGGAGATCTGTCTGTCCCAGTCCTGGAATTGTCTGGCTGGGATTTTAACTGGTAGTGACATAAATAAATACAGTAGTCTAGGTAAAATGGACATCTTTATAATATCAATTCTCGCACTTAAATTCAATAGCGGTGTTGACCAATTACTTAGATCTTCTTAAATTTTTTAGTTTACAATTTCATAGTTTCTTTTATACAAATTACTAGTACAGTGAGTTAACCAAATTCCGAGGTATTTAATTGCTTTTTGTGACCAGTTAATGGGGATCTTTTGCTTTATAAAAGGTGAAGGATTGTAATTAAATGGTAATATTTGAGTTTTTTTGCATATTTAATTTGTATCCTGAATATGTACCGAATTTGTCAAGGACTTCCAAAAGGTTAGGAAGGCAGTTATCTGGGTCACGGATGTATAGTAATACATCATCAGCGTATAACGCTATCTTATGTTCCTTATTTCTTTATCAGAATTCCTTTTATATCGCAGCATTCTCTTATTGCTTGTGCCAAGGGTTCCATGTAGAGTGCGAAAAGGGTTGGAGAGAGGGGGCACCCCTGACGAGTGGATCTTTCCAATTTTATGCGGTCAGTAAGACGTCCAATATATAGCTTTAATACTGTTAATTGACTTTTCGGTGAAACCAAATTGTTCTAAAACCAAAAACAAATATTCCCAGCTCACGCAATCAAAAGCTTTTTCAGCGTCTCGGCTAACTAGCACAGCATTTGATTTGGTTTCCCCGATATTGTCTATAATATGAAGAGAGCGTCTAATATTATCTTGCGTTTGCCGTCCCTGGACAAAACCGGTTTGGTCGCTATCAATTACGTCAGGAATGGAGTCCATTCTCCTGGACATGATGGATGCATACAGTTTGTAGTCCTGGTTTAAAATCCAAATCGGTCTGTATGAGCTACATAGCATTTTGTCCTTGCCTTCTTTTGGAATGACAGAAATAATAGCTTCACTCCATGAGGGTGGAGTTGACATATTTTCAAGTGTCCAATTAAAGGAGTTCAAAAGTACTGGAGTCAGCTCTTCCTTAAAGATCTTATACCATTCAGCCGGTAAACCATCACTTCCTGGTGTCTTATTATTTTTTAAATTATTCACTGCAGTTTCCAATTCTTTTTTGGTAATCTGTAATGTCAAGTGGTCATTCTGTTGTTGTCCAATTGAAGGCAGGTCTATAGATTTTAGGAATGATTTCATATTGTCTTTAGTTTCTTGTTTTGGTTGTGAGTATAGGGTTTTGTAATATGTTTGGAATGCAGTGTCGATCTCATCTAAGTTATTGCTTATTTGTCCTGATTCAGGGTGAAGTATTTTATATACTGAGTGTGAGATCTGTTTTTTCCGTATTTTCTTAGCAAGTAATTTGGTAGCTTTCGGACCTATTTCATAATATGTTTGTGGTATATATTTCTACTCAGTATATGGTATTCATGCATAAGTCATTTTGCTCTGAACTTTGTTGGAATTCACCGTGTCTCTGTTGTGTAGAAGAAGAGTTCTCCCTCTCTGTTCACAAAGATAACTAACTGTTGTATGAGAATGTTCTAGCACCAAGGCCGTCGGACCGCTTGTTGTGGTTGCTGACCGTTTGTTTTTCATTGTTGTTCCTATCAGTCTGAGATCAAAATGTCTGACATTGGCCATCGGCCCCCACCTTTGCTCATTGTGTTTAAAGAAAGCGTGTTCACTTTCTTCTTGGTTCTTTCTCACTGAGACTGTACACATTCTGTTGTGATGATTGAACCTTTTCTGCGCAGAAAATAAATGCACAATAGAGAACCTTTGGTATTCTTTATTTCAGCATCAGTTTTTTCCACCACACATTACAGATGACCAAACAAGTTGCAGGAAGGTAATGCACCTGCAGACATTACACATGTCTAAAATAGAAAGCTGCGTTTTTGACATTTTATTGTGTAACATTTCTTACTTAATGGTATAATGCAGTGGTCCCCAACCCCCGGGCCGCGGACCGGTACCGGGTCGCGGGTCATTTGGTACCGGGCCGCACAGAAAGAATAAATAACTTTTTTTCATTTGATTGATTATCAGAGTCGTAAAAGATATTTTATTTTGAAAAATGACCAGATTCTCTCCCAATTACATGCGCCTGTCCCTCTTGACACATGTCAAGACGCTTGTCACGTGATACGTTACCGCACAAATTAAGCCCACAAGCTACACAGAAATAAGATGGCTATCCAGAGGAAGATTGTTGGCCAGTGTTTGAGTTACGAGAGCCCCTGCAGAGATTTCTTTCAGAAAAAAAGTCACCACTGGCAGCACATTTCAGTGACGAGGAATGGGTCGCAAAACTCGCTTACTTGTGCGACATATTCAACCTGCTCAACGAACTCAATCTGTCACTTCAGGGGAAAATGACAACCGTCTTCAAATTGGCAGATAAAGTAGCTGCATTCAAAGCCAAACTGGAATTGTGGGGACGGCGAGTGGACAGAGGGATATTTGACATGTTTCAAACATTAGCAGGGATTTTGGAAGAGACTGAGCCTGGACCTTCATTCTCCCAGCTGGTGCAAGATCACCTGTCTTTACTTTTAAAAGAGTTCAAGCGTTACTTCCCAACCACAAAAGACCCACGAACTGCGAAGGAATGGATCCGCGACCCATTTGTGAACAAACCAGGTGAATCGAGCTTATCCGTGCCAGAGGAAGATCAACTGCTGGAGATTGAAAATGACGATGGCCTTAAAAGTATGTTTGGGACAACAACTCTGCCTGTGTTTTGGATGAAAATCAAGGCTGAATATCCTGAGGTCGCCACAAAAGCACTCAAAACATTGCTTCCATTTCCAACCTCCTATCTCTGTGAAGCTGGATTTTCTGCAGTAACCATAATCGAGACAAAATTACGGAGTAGACTGGACATACGGAACACACTTCGGGTGTCATTGTCTCCCATTACCCCCAGATGGGACCGTCTCGTGGCAGAGAAACAAGCTGAGGGCTCCCACTGATTCAGCGTCATGGTGCGTTGTATTTTTTTATGCATTTATATTTGTTTTCGTGCCGGTCGTATTATTTTATTTCGTCGTGTTTATCCGACACACCGTGAATGCCGGTCCGTGGAAATATTTTCGAACATGAAACCGGTCCGTGACGCAAAAAAGGTTGGGGACCCCTGGTATAATGTACAATTTTTAAAGTTCTCTTTCTGTAGGCTGAAAATCCACCAGCAGCAGTCCACAAATGCCTAAACAGCTGTCTCAACTAACCACCAAAATCCATCTTTGTCTTCAAGCAAGATTGTAATGATTCTAATTCTTCAAATAATTATAGAAATCTTCTATCGGTCAGAGCCTCCATTCCAGAATCCTGGAATAAACTTTCCTGGGGAGGCTGAGCAGTGTGAGACCCCAATGATTGGAGCACACTCTCGGGTCCCCCATTTACAAATAGGAACCACTACCCTGGTCTGCCACTCCACAGGCACTGTGCCAGACCATGCGACACTGAAGATGTGTGCCAGCTGTGGTGGAAAATAACTATTCAATAGTACCGAGTGAGTCCTATAATACTGAAACAAGAAACATTGAGGAAAGAAGTTTGTCTTTCAAGTATGTATTAGCTTACTGCTCATTCTTCTCTGCTGGGGGGAGGCGAAGAAGAGTGGAGAGACCCGCATCGGCGCAGCGCTGCGATGCGGGAGACCTAGGTTCGATCCCGCCCATGGACAGACTGGTCGAAAGACATTGTAGTATATTAGACATGTAGTATAAAAGTACTACACTAGATACAAAGCACTATAATAGTACTACAAGGCTGTATTGCACTGCATACTACTAACTGATATTAGGCTGTATTGCACTTCTATATTATAATATTATTGTGTGGTTTATTTCCAGGAAAGCAGGGACAAGTGACACACAAGGTGAAGCAGCAGGAAAAGCAAAAGAAGACACAGCAGTTCCACTGCTCCTTTGAGATGTTTAGGCTCACTTAAAGATTAGATTTAGTTGTTTTTATGAAAAAGCAATATTTTTATATCCATGTAAACATTTACTCCTACATTTCTTAATTGTTTTCACATATATTTACCTTTTCTGTTTATATAGTCACACTTACTTTATATGTTTAGTTTGTTTATCACTTTGTGAGGCTTTTAATAAAGTGCTATCTTAGTTGAGTATTGTGTTGTCGTGATGCAAATATAAAGATAAAGAGAATACATTTGCAAACAAAGTTTTCTTTAATTCAGTAATGGAACGAAAAAACATTGTTACAGCGGTGGCAGCCTTCTGGACTGCTGCAAGGTGATGGGCTTGCTTTCAGGCAGCAAGTTGTACACAAATCCAAAGTGTGTACAGCTTTGTACATTCAGAAGTAAAGTGTGTACAACTATGTACATTATAAGACACTATTTACAACGATTTACAATAAATAAACTATTTACAGCCCCCCCTGTCCTCTGCCCTCTTCATGTCCTCCCTCCACTGCTCCACAGTCTTCCCGCCGACAGCCGCACAGTATGAAACACCTGCGATGCGAGTGTGGCCGGTGTCGATTCTTTTTGGCTGGCCACACTTGCTGCAGGAGTACTGTGCAGGCTGTCGGAGACTTTGGTCCCCAGGGGTGTGGGATCCTCCCTGGCCACTGCCTCGGCCACCTTCCTCTTCCTGTGGACCTCGGCACACGCTGGTCTGAGCCATCAGCCTCGGGCTGGCCAGCACTGCCTCTCTGATGGCCACGTAGTCCTGGAGGACGAGGGACCACTGAGTCTTCGTGGGGCCTCGGCAGAGGCCTTGAGGAGGAGGGTCCCGTTAGGGGCCTTCCTAAACGTAGGATGTTCCATCTAAACAGAGGAGATAAATAGGAGTACAGTTTCATCTAATTCAACATACACTGTGGACATCACAATATTCTGAGAGAGTTCAATAGACTTACATCGTTTGCTCTTGGAAAAAGCAGGTTGAATCTATACAAATGCAACAGAGGAGAAGACGACAGTCAGTAGCACTGGTCTGCTCAGCAGTTTGTCATAAATAAAAGAATATTCCATCACATCATAAGAGATAAAGCAATCACACAGTAACTTGTACAACAACACGTGTTACTGGACAGAAAAGGAACAGATGCATATTATGTTTGATTGTTCAATTACACATTTATAAGTCCCATGAACAGATGCAGATGATGTCCAGATGCTGTGTACCGTGTGGATGGATGGATGAACTGACTAAAACTGCACTTTACACAACATGTCAAGGTGAAAATTAACACTGTGGGCATTTTGAAAACTGTGGCGGCCATGACGTTAGCTGAAGTCGTTAATGACGTTTCTTAAAAAATAATAAACGGTTAACAAAGTACGCCGAATAGCTGGCTGACACGAGAGGGTAATACACAGTGCATATAATAACTCATTTGTAAAGAATATAAATTGACACGGGGAAAAGCTTAAATCCGCGGTGATACTGCTAGTGTGACCGAGCGTTTTGAGTTTGTGTATAAGGGCACTTATCGTACTGGAGTCGTCAGACCAGACGGGTTCAGTCTACGGCTACTCTCTTTATTATTATTTTCCCCCTTCGGCCAGAGTTGCCCCTTCGCTACGGCAACCCTCAAGGGACATATCATCGTCGACATACAGAACGACAAACATGAGACAGTCTGTTACACTAGCTTACATTGTAATACACTTTCTTATTTTTACAAGGTATCATTATAAAGTCACCGCCGATAAACAAGTGAGACCACTGTGAGTCCAAAACATACGTTTTACAAAGATTTCCATACATATTGCATTAAAAATGAATGAATGAAACGTCAAACTTACTGTCTTCGGCGACGAAATATCTCCGAATACTCTCCGCTTCGGCTGAGGGGGCGTACCAGAGAGAGAAATTGGGACAAATCCGGGTCTCCTGCACTGTAAAAAAAAAAAAAACCTTGAGCAAACTTAAAATATCAAGGCAACTTGATGCAATCGATTTTCAAGTTTTCTCAACTTTTGACTACGGTAGTTGACTTAACTAAGATTTACAAGTTTGGACAAAAGTTCTGCCAACTTAAATTTTCTTGTTCACCAAATTATGAAATTCCTGTGAGGCTAACAATAAAATTCTTGTTTCAGTGGCATGTTTTTCTACCTTTGACAAACAGATATACTAGTTGAATAAACATATAATTCTTGCTTCAGTGAGATAGAAATGTTCCTAGATAACGCAATGAAAATGTAAGTTGCTGTAATTGTATTAAAGGAATTCTCAATAAATACATTAATAAATATAATAAAAAGGTACACAGCTCAAAGTTAGTTAAAACCTTGTTTATTTCTCCTTGGTAAAAAGGTTTTGAACATGAGTTAGAAGTACTCAATGAGGTCTGTCTGGCCTTCAGTAAACAATGGATTGGCACTGGATTCAGCAAGGCAATTATGTAAACAGTCAATGCAATGAATTTGTATATATAATGCAATGAATTTGTATATATAATGCAATGAATTTGTGTATATATATATATATATATATTAGTATAGTATAGTATATATAGTAACTACCATGATACAGCTTTATCTCAGCAATATGAGACATACATGTATCCCACTGAAACCAAAACAACCCCATCTATGTGACTGGATAGATAATGGCCAGGTCTGTCATACAGGAAGAGGACTTGCAAAATAGCCAACTGAAAACGTAACAGTAAAACATATGCCTGCTAGAAAGGATGGCACTGCAGTATTGGACATTCAATTGGACATTCAAGATGGCGCCGCAGATGGCAGCCTCGGTACTGCGCTCTCTCGTACTTTTTCTGTTTTTGTTCATTTGTCTTGTTTCCAGCTCTCCCTCTCTGATCACATTCAGCAGAGAGGAACTCTTAAACACCCGTCTATTCACTGGCCAAACTTTTTCGCCGCATCTCATCGAACCAGAGAGTTTTTCAGAGATTTTAGTTGGGGGAGCAGCTGCTCTACTCGGAATTTATCGGAGACGCCGACGAGGAAAGCGAGCAGGAGCGCTCGTTAATCTGCGCCGACGGAGACTCAGAACTGCGCTCCCGTCAATTCACCTGGCGAACGTCCGCTCTCTGGCTAACAAGATGGATGAGCTGCTGCTCCTCAACAAAGCAAACACAGACTTTAGCAGATCCGCCGCCCTGTGCTTCACTGAAACCTGGCTCGGTGAGCACATCCCGGACAGCGCACTACATCTGCCGGGCTTCCAACTCCTCCGAGCGGACCGCGTAACGGCGCTGTCGGGAAAAACGAGGGGAGGCGGAATCTGCTTCTACATTAGTGAAGGTTGGTGTACTGATGTCACAGTGTCAAAGGAATCATGCAGCCCTCACTTAGAAACACTTTTCATAGACTGCAAACCTTTTTATTCACCGCGGGAGTTCTCCTCATTCATTCTGGTCAGTGTCTACCTCCTCAGGCCTGTGTGAGTGAGGCGCTCCAACACCTAGCTGAGCAGATCACCAACATGGAGCACAAACAACCAGACTCCCTGCTCATTGTTCTTGGGGACTTTAACAGAGCAAACCTCTGCAAAGAACTGCCTAAATACAGACAACATATTAAGTGTAGCACCAGGGACAAAAACACACTGGACCACTGCTACACTGTAATAAAGGATGCATACCGCTCACTCCCCCGTGCAGCTCTGGGACTCTCTGATCATTGTCTGGTTCATCTTCTCCCGACCTACAGGCAGTAAGTAAAATCTGCAAAGCCTGTGGTGAAGACTGTGAGGAGATGGACCAACGAGGCAAAGCTGGAGTTACAGTCCTGCTTTGCCTGCACTGATTGGAGTGTTTTTCAGGCTGCTGCTACAGACCTGGATGAGCTCACTGACACTGTGACATCATACATCAGTTTTTGTGAGGACATGTGTGTGCCGAATAAAACCTTCTGCACATTCAATAACAATAAACCCTGGTTTACTGAGAAACTCGGGCAGCTTCGTCGGGCCAAGGAGGAGGCCTACAGAAGTGGGGACAGGATCCTGTACAACCAGGCCAGAAACACATTGACGAGGGAGATCAAGGTAGCTAAGAGGAGCTACACTGAGGCCCTGTCCACATTACTCCGTTTCTCCTTGGATGCAGATTTGTCAAATAGAAACGATCTCCGTCCACACGGGAGTTTCAGCATCATTCTCGAGTTGATCTGCGTCCACACGGCAGCCTTCGAAGGCGGACAGCACGTGACCATTAACGTACACTGGGCATGCGCGTGACGGTGTAAACAGGAAGTGGATTGCTTGCTTAGTTAAAAAAAAAAAATACGACAGAGTAATAAAGTAGTCTTTAATAATGAAAGGTTGTATTTGATACTTAAGATCTTCCTCTAAAATCTCCCTCTATAAACTCAAACAGACACAGTTCGTGGAAAGTTTTAGAAGTTTTATTTTTCAGACGTAGTTACAGAGCTGCGGGTCTCGCTCTCTCGCTCTCTCTCTCTCACATCAAATTTACTTTAACATCAACACTTACACGTAAACGTTTACTAGATTATGGATCCATCAATGTGGTCTCTCATTCGTTTCCTCCGTGTTGTTGATGTCTGTTCTCACTAGTAGCTCTGAACATCATGTCCGCCTAGCTAGCTTCTAAGCTAATTTTAACATTACCGCCAATGGAGAAATGCTAACCGCGATTAGCATTACAGCGGTGCGGGTCTATCTCTCTCTCTCACATCAAATTTACTTTAACATCAACACTTACACGTAAACGTTTACTAGATTATGGGTCCATCAATGTGGTCTCTCATTCGTTTCCTCCGTGTTGTTGATGTCTGTTCTCACTAGTAGCTCTGAACATCATGTCCGCCTAGCTAGCTTCTAAGCTAATTTTAACATTACCGCCAATGGAGAAATGCTAACCGCGATTAGCATTTAATACAACACAAATGTTATACTAAACACGCGAATAGAATATATCTACGTACATCTTTTCATGCTTCATAAATACATACTTACAGACTAAGGTCTCTCAAGGCTACCAAACGGAAGAAGTAAAACGTTAGTGCAGCGTGTCTTGTCATTAGAATCTAAAAACAACGAGCTGCTCCATAGGGCTGATGCCGGTCACGCCGCTCGCTAATCACTCCAATAACAGCTGCTACCTCCACAGAAATGCAGACTTTTACTGCACAACAGCAGCAACATCATGTAGCTGTTGTGCTAGCAGCAACGCTTGCAATTAGTTATCCATGTTGAAATGAATCGCTGGTAGCCCAGTTTGTTTTCTTCCGGGTACGGGTCACGTGATAGTGAGTGTGACGAATCAGGGACGGAGACGTCATGGTTGCCAAGAACCAATCCAGTAGCGAACACGGGTGTGGGCGTAATTTTTTCTAAGCACATCCGTATCCGACCGTCCACACGCAAACGCAACCCCGGAGTTCTCAAATACCTCCAACCTCGGCGGAGTTTTCAGATTCCTCCGTTTAGGGTGCTCCAAAACTCCGGCGTAGTGTGGCCGCTCAGTGTAAACGTAGCAAATACGGAGTAATGTGGACAGGGCCTGAAAAGCGGGAGAAAAGGTTTTCAGCCAACGACCCCTCGTCAGTTTGGAGAGGCCTGGAAGTACTCACGAACTACAGGAGACCATCCCCCCCCACTGAGGCCAATCACCGACTGGCTGATGACCTGAATTGTTTCTATTGCAGGTTTGATAAGCCCACTTTCACACCCCCCACCATCAAACAACCACCTACACCCCCTGCCTCCTTCTCACCTCTTCCAACCGACCCCCCACCGGCACTGAGGTTCTGCGAGGAGGATGTGAGTCGGCTCTTCCACAGACAGAAGACCAGGAAGGCACCAGGCCCAGACGGTGTGTCACCCTCCTGCCTGAAAGTCTGTGCTGACCAGCTGGCCCCCATCTTCACACAGATCTTCAACCGATCGCTGGAGCTCTGTGAAGTACCCTCCTGCTTCAAACGCTCCACGATCATCCCGGTCCCCAAGAAATCCTCCATCACAGGATTGAATGACTACAGGCCCGTTGCGCTGACGTCTGTGGTCATGAAATCCTTTGAGAAACTGGTGTTGACCCATCTGAAGGACGTCACAGGGCCCCTGCTGGACCCCCTGCAGTTTGCCTACCGTGCAAACAGGTCGGTGGATGATGCAGTCAGTATGGGACTGCACTACATGCTGCAACACCTCGACTCCCCAGGGTCATATGCAAGCATCCCAGCAATACTCCAACCCAAACTCTCCCAGCTCACTGTGCCAGCCTCCACCTGCCAGTGGATCACTAACTTCCTGACTGACAGGACGCAGCAGGTGAGGCTGGGAAAAATCACATCCAGCACCCGGACTATCAGCACTGGCACCCCCCAGGGTTGTGTGCTCTCCCCACTGCTCTTCTCCCTCTACACCAACGACTGCACCTCAGATCTGGAAAGATCTCTGCAGACCCTTCACACCCTGGACACAAGCTGTTCTAACTCCTCCCCTCTGGTAGGCGCTACAGGGCTCTGTACGCCAAGACCACCAGACACAGGAACAGCTTCTTTCCACTGGCCATCACTCTCATGAACAATAAATAAGTTATACTGCACTATTACCACCACTTATAATTCATGCCATTGTCTATAGGTTTATGTTCACATGTATATATATACTGTATATACACTTTTTCTCTTGAATATATATTTATACTTATATTGTATATAGCTAAATGTCTATGCCTACATCCGTTCTACTTTTTTGCTGCCCTTTTTTATTCTTTATATATATATATTGTCTTGTTTATTGTAAATTGGTGTTTGTACATTGAGAGCGGAGTGGAAACCGGAGTCAAATTCCATGTATGCGTAAGCATACATGGCCAATAAAGCTGATTCTGAGTGACATTTATAATTTTCTTAATGACATTTTAAATCAAATAATTTTAAGAGGCAAAAAAAGGTAAGCACATTGTGTTGATGGAGAAAACCTGCCACAAATTGTTACATTTACATGTTTAGGGATTATACAAAGAAGGCCAATTCCTTTATAGAAGCTTTAGAAACAAGAGGTCTTAAATCTTAATTTGAGTATATATTTTGCCAGCCAAATCAAATTGTTTAGGATATTAAACCTTTGTTTCCTTATAATGCATGCAATACTTAACTTGTATGTTTACAGAGCTTGTACAAAGGTAATATAGTCTATGAATAAGAGATTACAGATAATTACAATCCCTCCTCTCTATAGTAGAGGTTGATTTATGGCTTTTAGCCGGTAACACCTACAGTCTATGGGCGTATCTAAGAGTTACACTCGCTGTCTTTTTGATTCCTCACAGTTCACTATATTTGTACGCACTCTGGCGTTTCAGAGAATAACGCACAGCGCAGCCCATACAGTATAAACGCCTCCGTTCTTGTTCGGAGCTCACACGCGATCTGCGGAGGCTCGCGCTACGTCGGCAAGCGCGAGTATAAACAACGCTTTACCAGTTCACATTCGCCAACAGTCACAAACCCCCGCAACACTGACGTTAAAGAATGCTTCACATGCCGGCTATTTTACTCTGAACAAAGTGATGTATAACAACAGTGTCAGCGCCAACAGCGGCCGGCTCCCCCATTTGAACAGACGTGAATTCAACATGTTACTAACGTTACCTCTGCTGCCGCCCAAACGGAATGATATTACCCCATATCTCATGTACCCACGTTATACACAAAACATACATAACGTTACATACATTAGCGCACTAAAGAGGCTGTGTATAATTTTCTAACTGGCTTGTGCGTGAACGTAACCGCCATACTGGACCGTGTTTTAGCCGGGTAAACACCGGGAAAGACTGACCTGTGTTCAACAAATACAATTCAAGTGTCCACTATAGCGCTGGCGCATTGTCGAAGCAGTAAATGATGCATGTAGCCGTAAACATCACCATTATACCGTTGTAGCGGGGCTTACATAGTATTCTACACACAGTTAATAACGTAGCTAGCTAACAAAGCTACATGTGGTAGCTAGCAGGTTGAACTCATTGAATTCATCTGTCGGTTGAAATAGGTCAGTGCACATTACTGATAACATTGGTTGTCTAGTAAAAAACACACTTACCTAAGTAGGGAAACTTCAGGTCGACAAATAGTTCGACACTGTCCAACTTTGGTCCCACGTAGTTAGACTTTCCTTCCACAAGATGTCCGACCACCACGCTCCGCATCGTTGTCAGCCCCGACTCAGACTCAAACCCCGTACATGACAGCAACACGCATGCGCGTCGTCGTTACGGGGTTTCCGTCAAGAAAAATACGTCTCCACTCAGAAATGTTTGTTAAACCGTTTTGAAATTACTTATTAGGCCAACGATAGGGAGGAGTTTGCTGGCCGGGCTTGTTTTTGTTAGTTGCATATGGCAAAGCTTTGTTTCTGAGTCAGGTTAATTTGAAAACAGTTATGAGGTCAACGATTGCTAGTTGGCTTTTTTACAGTGTATTGGTTTGTCACAAGTCTGATTCTCGAAATTGGGACAAATGCGGCCATCCCATTGGCCGGCATTTTCTCGACTTGGCACAAGTCGGGACAGTTGGGTCAAACATTTAAGGAATGCAGTAATTTCCCTTCGAAGGGACCAAAAGCGCTCCAACAGCTGGCCTTTGCTGAGCCAGCTAACGTTGTGCAGCAGGTCATCGGCATTCGCATCAATTTCTCTTAGAAATTCCCTGAGCATGCGATGCTGAAGGGAAGAGGATGCTCTGAGAAAGTTATTCATTCTCATAACAATGTTCATCACCTCAGCATATTTGTCTGATAAGGTGGAGCACAAGACAGATTGATGATTTATGAGCTCGGGATTGTCCTTATTCTTTCTCTTTCCCTACCATGGCAGTGGCTCCATCTGTGGTTACTGAAACCACTTCCAGTTCTATTCCCTCTTCAGTTGACATCTCCTTTATGGCCAGAGAGATGTCCTCTCCTCTTGTACTGGTCTGAAGTGGTGTAACACCCAACAGGTCTTCACAGAACGCTTTCTTCTCCTTTGTAAGGGCCTGAGGGGCAGGGTAGTGGCTGGCTTCTACATTCCAGATAGAAGGCTCCACCCACTCCTTCAGGAGAGCATTGAGATCAGGTGTGGGAAGAGACACACCTGATCCAGATCTCCTCATCAGGGAGGGGAACAAAAGGCAAGGAGGGGGAGCGGGCAGAGATGATGGCAAAAGCATTAACAGAAATTCACAGTTCTGCCAACCTGACAGTAGAAGGTAAGAGAGGAAGGGAAAGGACACAATCAGCTCATCCTGATATTCTTGGAAAAAGAGACAATACTAATAGTTCAATCGATGCCCCATTTACTTTAGAAGAACTGAAAAGAGCAATAGAAAGAGGAGGACTTACATCGCCAGGGAAGGATGCAATTTGTTATATAATGCTTAAGCATTTAGGTAGTATAGCAAGGATGAAATTGTTATATTTTTATAATAAGGTTTGGGAAGTGGGGAGACTACCTAGTTCTTGGAAAGAAGCTGTGATTATCCCAATTAGGAAACCAGGCAAAGACTCATCAAACCCAATAAATTATAGACCCATAGCATTAACATCCCATGTAGGTAAGATAATGGAAAGAATGATTACAGATAGATTAACATTTTATATGGAGTCCAGGGGAATGATAACACCTCATCGGATTCGGAAAGGTAGGGGAACTATGGACCCAATTAGTTGTTTAGAAACAGAAATCAAAAAGGCCCAGGTGAATAAGGAGTCAGTGATGGCTGTGTTCTTTGATGTGGAAAAGGCATATTATATGGTTTGGAGGGAGGGGTTATTGATTAAATTAAAAATTATAGGAATAGGTGGCAGAACATATAATTGGACTAAAGATTTTTTAGTTAACAGATTTATTCAAGTTAGAATTGGGACAGCACTATCTAGAACAGGGGTGCCCAATACGTCGATTGCGATCGTGGAGGTAGTGCGGGTAGATCGCATGCCATTAAAAAAAATAAATTGATGTCCGCATGGCATTTGCCACTTGATTTTCTAACACACGGGTCACCACGTAAGTGCGGTCAACCGTGCGAGCTACTGCAAAACTCTGGCGAGCTAATTAGTTAGCCTTCCAATTTATTTCTACTAAAGAAGCTGAAGCTGCAGCGCCATGATTTGGGAAACTTCCAAAACCTCGCGTCAGAACTGGAGACTCAACGGAAGGCGTGCGCGTAACTTGACAGTGCGCGCTAAACAGAGCAAATTGACAAGTGTCTGTCAGAGTTTGACAAGCGCTTTCGAGACTTTGCTTTACTCGAGCCAGTTGCTACACTTATGTGCTGCACATTTCGGGAAGATATTGAGGTTGATTTACTCGCATCAAAAATTGCAACGCTGTTTCACCTGAACTCGTCTGGAGTGGAGGATGAGATTCTGACACTACAAGCTGACATTCAGCTGAAGTCCAGGGCTCATGGTCAGTTTTCTCACAGAGGAAAAGTACCCAAACATGAGGAAATGTGATCCCTTCTTGACTGCATTATTCGGCTCTACTCATTTATGTGAGTCAGCCTTTTCCCACATGAAGAACATTAAGTCCATACACCGTTCCACCATGACTGATGATCATTTGAAGTCTGCTTGAGGCTGGCTACCAGCAGCTACTGTCCGGAATATGCAACTCTGGCCAATCCCATTCAGTGCAAGTCATCAGAGTAAGGTAATGAGCAAAGATGTACAGAATTGTATTGTGCCATAAGGGTTCATGCAGTTATGCAAGGAACGCCAACATATATTGTAAATATAAAGTATACTCAGTATATATATATATATATATATATATATATATATATATATATATATTCAGCATTTTTAATGTAGGTAGATCATTTTGACTTGGTCATTTTAAAAGTAGCTCGCAAGCCGAAAAAGTGTGGGCACCCCTGATCTAGAAGATACCAGGTAGAGAATGGAACACCTCAGGGTAGTGTCATCAGTCCGATACTGTTCTCCATCATGATAAATGATGTTTTTCTTCAAGTTCAGGGTGATATTGGGCGATCCCTATTTGCTGATGATGGAGCACTGTGGAAGAGGGGGAAGAACATAAATCATATTAAAGGGAAAGTACAAGAGGCTGTGAATGTGGCAGAAAGATGGTCTTATTCATGGGGATTCAAATTTTCTGTGGGAAAAACTAAAACAATCATGTTTACTAGAAAGAGGGGAGTTGATGCTCAGATAAAGATGTACGGGCAAAAGATTGAGCAAGTGAAAGTTTTTAGGTTTCTTGGTGTGTGGCTCGACGATAAATTAACATGGAATGAGCATATTCAGAGGATAGTTATGAAATGTAAAACGATTTTAAATGTAATGAGGTGTCTGACAGGGTCAGAATGGGGAGCCAGCAGGTCTGCAATTAAAAATATTTATACCGCTTTGATGAGATCAGTCCTTGATTATGGTTGTGTAGTATTTGGATCAGCTGCAAAAACTTCACTAAAGAAGCTGGAAGTATGACAATCCCAAGCTCTGAGACTGTGTTGTGGAGCTTTCAAAACAAGTCCTGTGGCTGCTCTTCAGGTGGAGGTGAAATGCCGCTGCATTTGAGACGCAAGCTTTTAGCTATGAATTACTGGGCCAATCTGCAAGGACATTCTGGAGATAATCATCCAACCACTAAGGTTGTTAGAGCCATATTTTTAGTTTTGATTACAAATCATAATTTCTCATTTTTGCTAATATATTTGTGTGACTCCTTTGATTTATGAACGAAGATTACATTTTGGATTCTGTATAATTACTTTTCTTTAGGAACTTCCGTGATTAACCAGATGAGGATCAGCTGGCATAAGAGGAAGGGGTGGGACTGAGTCTCGAGTGTTGGTTTTCCTTTGTGTGGAACGGGGCATCGGGACAGTCTTTGACCTCACGTTTAACAGATTATATTTTGCTGTTCAATTTGTCAAAAGAGAAAATAAAATCAATCAAGTGACGGCAAAGAAAGCAGTTTCTGCAAGAGTCATTATTTAGATGGTTTAACGTGTGAGTCAGAAACAGAGCCCCGTAACGTGGCCCAGTACAGAGGAAGAGGAATCAAGAACGGGCCACCACAAAGGTGCTTCTGCCATGTTGGGAAAGAAAGGGCCAAACAGGAATGTTTTGCATGGAGCAGTGGAAAATTAGCAAGAAATATGTCATTGGATCAGATAACATTCACTCCTACAGTACCGTCATCAACTACACCACCGTGGCTATTTCCCTCAGTGACAGTTGATAATTATTTTTTGGACAAAACCCAGGCATTTAAAGATTTTGATAACATGGATGGAGTGGTGGAGGATAGACTACAGACAACATATCAGTAATTTACTCCAGCATACACAGATGGGTCTAAAGATCCTGATACAGGTAGAACTGGTTTTGCGGTCACCATACCAACCTTGCAATATGAAGTTAAAAGGAGAACATCAGATCATCTGTTTATCCAGTTGAGACGTCGGCCATTATAACAGCACTGCAGTGGGTAGAGGAGGTTCGGATCGAAAAGGTTCAGATTCCAGTTCAGTATTATTCGCATTACAGTCATTCACATCTCATAGCAGGCAGGATTTAATTAATGAAATATACGAAACACTGTTCCGACTCAAGAATATGGGTATTTCAGTCTCATTATGTGGGTACCAGCACACAGAGGGGTAGAAGGAAACGAAAGAGCAGATACATTAGCAAAACAAGCTTTAGGAAGTCAGCATAAGACAGACATTTTACTCAGCAAAGCAGAAGCTAAATTAATAATCAAAATAAATATTATTAAGGAATGGCAGCACAGTTGGGATGTAGGAGACACAGGAAGACATCTGTATGCTGTTCAGAAAGAAGTTGGCAAAGGGAGGCCAGCCAGAAGAAGCACCATAGAGGAAAACATGTTAACCAGACTGAGGGTTGGACACACAAGGCTGAACAAAACAATGCAACTAATAAATAAACACCCAACAGGACTATGTGAGCACTGCCAAATACCAGAAACTGTAGACCATATCATATGTCATTGCCAGAAATACACACTTGAGCGAGACAGGTTGAAGACGAGGCTGGGAGTGGAGGAAATAAATCTAAAAGATGCATTAACCTTGGGGGCAGGAAACATATTACAATATGTGAAAGAAACAGGATTGAGCAAAAGAATTTAAGACTCTGAAATGGAGAGCTCCTTTTTTTTGTTTTGTTTGTTTTTGTTTTATTTTATTTTGCTTAGTTTGTTTTTATTTTTTGGTTTAGTTTTGGTAAGGGGATAGGTTATCGGGTCCACACTCCAATTTAGTAGGTGGCGGTAATGCACCTTTCACTGGATGCCATCCGCCATAAAACAAAAAAGAAGAAGAAGAAGGAGCAGAGGGGAGATGACGAGGGGAGAAGAGTGTCTTCTCCTCGGGTGGAAGAAGATTAAGCCCAGTAAGTCGGCTAGCAGCCCGGCTGATTTAGTTTAGTTGTATAGTTAACTGATCGAGCTCTGGACTGAGCGACGTTTTCTGTTGTTTTGTGTTGGTTGAGGATTGTTTGATTAAAAACCTGCAGAATTGACTCTGCCTGTGATTGCTGCGCTGCCACTAATTTCTGTCCTCCGTACCTTCCTGTTACACCTTGTTAAAGAACCTCACATAAGCTAACAGCTGAGCATTATCAGACACATCAGTGGACTCATCTACAGCTAAGCTAACACAGGGTGCTTTATGAATATTTTCATCCAGGGCTAATATTTCAGTTCTCTTTGTGGCTGATGATGCTCACATAGGTATTTGCTTGATTTTTTTTGACATAACTCTTCTTTTTGCTTCCTCTCAAGTAAAGTTCCAGCTACCTCACTCATGCACTCCTTGACAACCTCTCCGTCAGTGAATTGCTTTTTATGTTGACCCAAAAGCCAAGCAACTTTAAGAGAACATTCGTTAGCACGTTGTTGGGCAGTGAATGAATGTGTTAATTCATTCACTGCCGTTATGAATGTTAATGTGAACATTCATATTGGATTTTTAAATTGTTCATTTTCTGTGACCTCAGTTCAGATTGGAGTGGGAATTGTCACAACCCGCCTTTTAGGCTATGACAAATATTGAAAGGACACAAGGGATGATGGTAAAGTAAAATTATTTATTATAACTAAATAAAGAAATAGTTACCATTGTGAAGTGTGTCAGTCAGTAACATCAGTAATGTAAACGTGAATGCATGTGTGATGAAGTGTGGGGTGTTGTCAGCGAAACAAAAGACTAAAACCAAAATGTAAACGGGCAGCCACTGGCAGGGATCACTCAACGTGCGCAGGAGAGAGCCAGGGCAGAGCAACACTGGAGCAGGGCTTTTATGGAGCTCTAGGACCAGGTGCTCTGCATCAAGTAATCTGCATTCCTGTGACTCCTTCAGGGACATAACCATCCTTTTACAGTGGTTAAAGGCAAGGGCCGTCAACCCCCCCCCTAAAGTCGGTGTCCCAAGGGATCACCGGCATAACACCAAGCCACCAGAGCAGCACTACTCAAACAGGAAAAAAGGACAGGTGAATAAACAACACGACATGGCAATATAATAAGTTTGAATGTCACACAGGTGACTAATCAATGTAGAGGTGCGCGTGATAACGCATCAACAATAATGTCTGTTCCTTTAATGTGTTTAATGTCAAGGTTGTAAACCTGAATGAACAATGATCACCGTGTCAGCCTCTGGTTTGGGCATCTGATGGAATGCAAAAAAGTCAAAGGATTGTGATCTGTGTACACCAGAATCTGCCAACCTGTTCCTACATACACATCAAAATGTTGTAGGCCCAAAATAAGTGACAAAGCCTCCTTCTCGATAACAGAGTAATTTCTCCGGTAATTGTTCAACTTTTTTGAGAAAATACTGACTGGCCTCACCAATCCCTTGTCGTCACCCTGTAGCAAGACGGCACCTGCTCCCACCTGGCTGGCATCTACTTGGAGCATGAACACTCTATGATAACAAGGAGCAGCTAGCACAGGAGAAGAGCATGACAGAGATTTCACATTGTCAAAAGCTTTCTGACATTCGGACGACCAAGCAAATTTCACCTTGGCCTTGAGCAGTTCAGTGAGGGGAAACACAATAGTAGAAAAGTTTTTACAAAAACTCCTGTAGTACCCCACTAAACCCAAAAACCTTTGTAGTTCCTTCTTTGTCGTGGGTTGTGGATATCTGGCTATTGCCATAACCTTGGCCTGAACTGGGGCTACACGACCCTATCCCACCACACAACCGAGGTTTGTCGCTTTAGCCCTTGCAAAGGACACTACACAATTCATCAAACACTGAGATGTTGCGGGGGCATTCTTTAACCCGAAAGGCATCACTTTATAGGAGTAAAGACCCGATGGTGTGATAAACGCAGACATTTCCTGCGCCCGCTTTGACAAAGGAACTTGCCAATACCCTTTAAGCAAATCAGATTTGCCCAACCTGATCTATACAATCATCCATACGTGGCAAAGGAAATTGATCAGATTTCGTCACATTATTCTCTTTTCTCATGTCCGTGCAGAATCTAGGTGTTCCATCCTGCTTGGGCACCAAAATACACACAGCCTATACACCTTGACCTGACGGTCATGGATTACTCTGAAGTAACCGGCTCCTTCAGCAGTCTCAAACTTTGCAGAGTATGGCAGGGACACAACTCGGTCATTGAACTTGACTTTCATGTATCTCGTCCCGTCCACCACGTCCGTACCCGGCCAATATCTTCTCTTAATGGGGGAGACGACTCTCACACCCCACCCAGCCAATTTTGCCATAATCATTCCATCGGTTGCATATATAGGGAGGTTCAGGAATGATACCACAAGTTCATCATTGTGCAGGTCTTTAGCAATCACGCTGTCCATCCATTATCTTCTCCTTTGCACTGATTGTTCCCATTGTTACTTCATATATGTTAGAACTTAAAGTTCTGCATCCCACCACACTTCCACATGTTGCTTTTGTTTCTTCCAAAAACTCCATCACACTCACATCTTCATCACCAATGATTTCCACACTCACTGTCAGGGTTATTCCATACTTGTTTTCTGTTCCTTTGTTCTGGTTCTCTGTTGTTTCAGGTCCTTTTTCAGCAGCCATGTTGTCAGTCCGAAAAAATTAAAAAGCCAAAAAGTTACTCCCCTAAAACTAAAGTTACTTTCTCTAAGCAGGGATCCAAAACTCAAAAAAAAAAGATCAACTAAACCACCAAAACCTCAGTTTTTGAATTCCGAGCTGCACCTCATGCCAAACAAATTACCACTCTGTCTACTTCCTGAAAGGGCGTGTTCAGAGAGGTATGGCCGTAAGCGAAGAAACACCCTACCAACGGGCCCTTTAAAGACACTCTGCTCTTTTCTCTATCTATAGCACCTGCACATTGCCCGGAAAACGAGCAAACACTCTCGCTTTGGTGAAAAAACAATTGCCTTGATAACATACTTACATACTCTGTCAATTTTACATCAATACAGGCTATGTTATACAACTATTACTGGATTATTATCACTGATCCCCCCCCCGTACCAAAGCAGCATAGAGAATGTTATGCATAAATATCATAGTACAGTAAGTCATCAAAAACGTCACGGTACAGTATGTCATCAAAATGTCCTAGTAAATGTCATGAAATTAAAATGACAAAAACGACAAAAAGACAAGATAGGGAAATAATTTCATGTATAAAATGTCCAAAAAGTCCCAGTTTAATAAGTCATGAATACACAGAGAAGCGCTAGCAGCAAGACAGATGAGCCGTGAACTAAACGAGGTGTTGACCGATGCTATCAGCGTGGTCAATTTCATAAAAACAAGTCTCCTGAAAGCACGACTGTTTTCTGCACTCTGTGGGAGATGGAGCGGAACATTGAGCTGTGCTGCTTCACAGCGAAGCTCGGTGGCTCTCACGAGACGTGTTGTCGAGAGTCTTTGAGCTCAGAGAGGAAATTCAGGTGTTTCTGGAGGAGGAGGGGCGTATGGATGAATTTGCAGCCAAGTTTTTCACTTTGTTTTTACAACGTTAAACATCCGTCCTATGTGACATATGTCATATTGTACACATATTATCCTGCAAAGAGGAGGTGGACTCAGTTTATCATTTATTTTATCTTTGTAACGTTACTCATGCATATACTTTTTAGAGTCAAATGTATAAATTTAATATTAATTATTCATTTTCAGGCAAGTTGGCTGATGAAGACTTTCTGATGAAACTGGCCTATCTCAGTGACATATTTGGAAAGCTGAATGAATTAAATCTTCATCTTCAAGGCAGAGACATCACCTTCCTCACCTGGCAGACTAGATCAGCGGTTCCACTCTGAAGCTGGAGATGGGAGGGGGGGGGGGGGCACTTGATCAACGGAATATTGATTCCTTTGAGAATCTGAGTGAATTTGCTGAAACCAGTGATTTGGATGCCAGTGATTCCTTGTCTCAAAGAGCACATCTCTTTCATGAGAGGATACTTTCCAAAATACTTCCCACACAACAGTGCTCAGTATGACTGGGTGAGAGATCCCTTCAATGCAGCAGCACCTGCTGATTTCAGCTCGGCTGAAGAGGACCAGTTTATCGAGATGACGTCCGACTCTACCCGGAGGCTGAGGTTCACAGCTCAAACACTGAGTGAGTTCTGGCTCGGTGTGGAGAGGGAGCCTCCACTCATCGGACAGAGGGCTGTGGGCATTCTGCTTCCCTTCACATCCTACCTCTGTGAGATCGGCTGTTCTGCTGTTGCCTCTCAAAACAACATACAGATCTAAGCTCAACATTGAGCATAAAGTGAGAGTGGCCGCATCAAGTCTGCAACCCCGTTTTAAAAAGGATTTGTAGTGGAAAGCAGCCACTGATACAACGTTGTAACAAGCTCCCTGCTACACGGTGGGTCTGTTGAGCACAATGACGCCAGTACACGGTTAAATGCCGGTTTGCAATGTTCTTTATTTGTAAGGAATCGGCCTAGCTTGGCCGTGTGCTCTCCGTGCTCGTCCCGAGCTGTCCCCCTTGCCTCCGTCGCTACTGTTGATTAAATACAGCTGTAAGAGACTTAATCAGGATCAGTTTCAGCTGCGCCTAATTAAGTCTCTTCCCGGCACCGTTCCCTGAACCACTCCCACACTCCGTCCCCTCCACAGCTGAGCCACCCACGCCCGCCACCACATACCGCCCGACTTAGGCCGGGGAGCCATCCGGCCTGACCTACTCCCCCCCCCCCCCCCCCCCCATGAGAGCGGGAGAGGAAGTCGGCCACGGTCATCTGCGCCCCCGGCCTATGGACCACTTTGAAATTAAATGGCTGTAAGGCCAGATACCACCGAGTGATCCGGGCGTTGGTATCTTTCATGCGGTGGAGCCATTGCAGCGGGGCGTGGTCCGACCAGAGGGTGAATGAGCGCCCCAGGAGGTAATAGCGCAGGGAGTCGACCGCCCACCGAATGGCCAGGCACTCCTTCTCCACCGTACTGTACCTGGCCTCCCTCTCGGAAAGTTTTCGGCTGATATACAGCACGGGGCGGTCAACCCCCCGTACCTGCTGGGACAAAACGGCCCCCAGCCCTCTGTTCGATGCGTCAGTCTGCAGAGTAAAAGGAAGAGAGAAGTTAGGAGTATGAAGGAGCGGTTCCCCACAGAGAGCCTGTTTCACCCTCTCAAACGCCAACCGGCACTGCTCCGACCACTGGACCGGATCTGAGGCACCTTTCCGGGTCAGGTCGGTCAAGGGGCTGGTCAGCTCTGCAAAGTTCGGGATGAACCGCCTGTAATAACCCGCCAGCCCCAAAAACCCCCTCACCTCTTTTTTGGTCTTGGGCCGCGGGCAGGCTGCGATAGCAGCAGTTTTGTCCACCTGAGGGCGCACCTGTCCGCCGCCCAAGTGGTACCCCAAATACCGTACCTCCCTCCGTCCAACTGCACACTTCCCTGGGTTGGCGGTGAGCCCCGCCTGCCTCAGGGACTCCAGCACCGCGGCCACCCGCTGCACATGCTCCGCCCAGGTGGTGCTGTGGATGATCACATCATCCAAATAGGCGGCCGCATATGCAGCGTGTGGACGCAGCACCCGGTCCATGAGGCGTTGGAACGTGGCTGGGGCCCCAAACAGCCCAAAGGGAAGTGTGGTAAATTGGTACAAACCAAACGGAGTGGAGAAGGCCGATTTTTCCTTGGACTCTGGCGACAGAGGAATCTGCCAGTAGCCTTTGGTCAAATCCAGTGTCGTAAAGAAACGTGCAGTGCCCAGTCGGTCCAGGAGGTCGTTGACCCGGGGCATTGGGTACGCATCGAATCGTGACACATCGTTCACCCTGCGATAGTCCACACAGAACCGTATAGACCCGTCCTTCTTGACTACAAGAACAATGGGGCTACACCAGGCACTGTGGGACTCTTCTATTACCCCCATCTCCAGCATAGCCGCCAATTCCTTCTGAACCACTTTTCTTTTGTGTTCAGGTAACCTGTAGGGTCGTAACCTCACCGTCACGCCCGGGGGAGTCTCAATTTGGTGCTCTATGAGGTTTGTGCGTCCTGGCCGGAGGGAGAACACGTCAGCAAACTGCTTTTGCAACTGGGCAATGTCGGTTCTCTGGGTGTCGGAGAGATGGGCTTCACAAAGGAGCGAGGTGGGATTAGTGGATTTTGACACCTCCGGCCCCAGCTCCTCTCTCTCGGATACCGCGGACACCAGAGAAACAGACTCCGCCTCTCTCCATGCTTTCAGGAGGTTGAGGTGATAGATCTGTGTAGCCCCACCCCTGTCAGAACGCACAACCTCATAGTCGACATCCCCCACTCGCCGTGTGACCACAAAGGGCCCTTGCCACTTGGCGAGGAGTTTAGAGCTGGAAGACGGAAGCAATACAAGTACCTTTTCTCCCGGCGTGAATTGTCTCAGCCTGGCCCCTCTGTTGTACAGCCGTTGTTGACGTTCCTGGGCCTGGAGCAAATTCTCACGTGACATCCGACCCAGTGTGTGGAGTTTTGCTCGCAGGTCCAGGACGTATTGAATCTCATTTTTCCCGGTGCTCGGACCTTCCGCCCAGTTTTCTTTAATCAGGTCGAGCACCCCCCGTGGTGTCCTGCCAAACAGTAGTTCGAAGGGAGAAAATCCCGTGGAGGCCTGGGGAACCTCCCGCACTGCAAACAACAGAGGATCAAGCCATTTATCCCAATTGCGTACATCTTCGTTAATAAATTTACGGATCATGGACTTTAAAGTTTTATTCAGACGCTCCACCAGACCGTCGGTCTGGGGATGGTAAACACTGGTCCGAATAGATTTAATGCCCAGTAAACCGTAAAGTTCTCTCAGTGTGCGTGACATAAACGAGGTGCCCTGGTCAGTCAGAATCTCTTTCGGGATTCCGACTCGGGAGATGACCTGAAACAGTGCCTGCGCGACACTCTTTGCAGAAATGTTGCGCAATGGCACTGCCTCGGGATATCGTGTTGCGTAATCCACTAGGACTAACACAAAGCGATATCCACGTGCACTCCGGTGAAATGGCCCGATGAGGTCCATGCCGATTCGCTCGAATGGGACCTCCATTAATGGCAGAGGACGTAAAGGCGCCCTCGGAATGGCCGGCTGATTTACCAATTGACACTCCGGGCAGGATGCACACCATCGGCGCACATCCCCCCGGATACCTGGCCAATAAAATCGGGTCATTATCCGGTCCAGTGTTTTTTCATATCCCATGTGGCCAGCCATCGGGTTATAGTGAGCCGCCTGGAAAATACTTCCCCGACGGCTTTTCGGCACCAGCAACTGGGTGTTTTCCTGACCTGACTGAGTGTCACGACTCACTCTATACAACCTGTCCCTAATCAATGAAAAGTGCGGGTATGACTGTGCCGCGTCAGGGCGCACCAGCTGACCATCAATGCGTATCACTTGGTCAAAGGCTGAGCGTAGAGTATCATCCCGAGACTGCTCAAGTGGAAAATCTTCCATGGAGTGTATTTCGGGACCCGGTGGAGTCTCCATGGGAGGCTCCGCCGGTTCCCCCTCCCCGTCTGCAGCGTCGGACAACCTCGCGTCACCGCTGAGCACAGCACACATACCGCATGACCCTGTCTGTCGTGAACGCACCCCCGCACCCAGCCCCATTAATTTATTAAACCCTGGCCAATCTGTTCCCAAGATTAGGGGGTGCGTAAGGCGGGAGCTAACCGCAACCTGTAGACTATGTTTTTTTCCCCATGTATCTAATTTCTACTGGCACCACGGGATATTCGTGAACATCCCCATGCACACACTTAATTTTCACCCACAATGCCTCCACCAATGCCCCGGGCCGAACCAGGCTCTGGTGAATCATAGACTGGGTACAGCCAGTATCCACCATTGCCTGATGTACACCCCCCTGAATCCTTACCGGAATGCGGTACGTCGACCCTGGACCGGGGAAGGGTGTTGGAGGGCCGGCAACCCGAATCACCTGGCCCACCTCCATCAGCAGACATTCCCTCCGGAAGTGACCGGGCTGCCCACACCTCCAACACTCCAGCCCTGGCGCTTGAGGAGCCCCCTGTGGGTTGGGAAGAGTGCCGGCGGATGCGGAGGTAGGTGCCTCGGTAGAGGGCAGGAAGGGGACCGACCGCGGAGCCCGTGGGGGCCGAGCCAGCAGTTGCGGATGCAGCCCCCTCCGAGGTGCTGGCGTCGGCCGGGCTGGCGCCGGCGGGCGGCCACTGTCTCCCGGGCCGCTGGAATGAACCGCCAGATGGTCTTCTGCCAGGGAGATGGCGGTCCCCAGGGTCGTGGGCCGGTGATATCGGACCCAAGCTGACGTCCGAGCAGGCAGCGCCCCGACGAACTGCTCCAGGACCACCTTCTCAACGACTCCCTGCGCCCCCCCTGGACTCTCTGGTTGCAGCCACCTGGCTGCGTCGTCCCTCAGCCACTGAGCAAACGCGAAGGGCCGGTCATCGGGTCCCAGTCTGGCCTCACGAAATCTCCTCCGGTGGTCCTCCGGAGACAGGCCCAGGCGATCGGTGACAGCTTTACGCACGTCCGCGTAGCTGTGCCTCGCTGCCGGTGGCAGTCCCAGGGCCGCTGTTTGTGCCTCCCCAGTGAGGAGAGGCAGAAGCCGGACCCCCCACTCTGCCGCGGGCCAGCCGCACGCCTCCGCCGTCGCCTCGAATGTGTCCAGAAATGACTGCACGTCGTCGGCGGCACTCATCTTGTGTAGGACCACCCCGGCCAATGGAGGGGGGGGGCGTCACCGGCGGGGCTGCCGCTGCCCGGGCTGCGAGCTGCTCCAGGGCGTGGGCCTGCCGCTCCGCCTGAGCCTGTAGCGCCCCCAGGAACTGCCGGTTCGTCTCGGCCTGGTCCCGCTGCATGGCCGCGATCCCTCCCAGCATCTGGCCCAGCACCATAATCGGCTGCGTCGGCGCCTCCGGTGCTGCTGCGTCCATCTCTCTGTGCAACCCACGTTTGGCTCCACTGTAACAAGCTCCCTGCTACACGGTGGGTCTGTTGAGCACAATGACGCCAGTACACGGTTAAATGCCGGTTTGCAATGTTCTTTATTTGTAAGGAATCGGCCTAGCTTGGCCGTGTGCTCTCCGTGCTCGTCCCGAGCTGTCCCCCTCGCCTCCGTCGCTACTGTTGATTAAATACAGCTGTAAGAGACTTAATCAGGATCAGTTTCAGCTGCGCCTAATTAAGTCTCTTCCCGGCACCGTTCCCTGAACCACTCCCACACTCCGTCCCCTCCACAGCTGAGCCACCCACGCCCGCCACCACAAACGTGATGGCTCACATATCTGCACTCATTTTTGTAAGGATTACAGATACTAGAACCCAAAAGCACAACTCGGAGACAAGATTCAGGTATAGATTTCTTTACTTGGTAAAGGCAGGGTCAACACCGGGAGGTCAGTCCAAAAGGCAAACAAATCCAACAAGGGGCAGGCAAAAATCCAAGGTCGAGAAAACAGGCAGACAGGGTCGGAACAGGCAGATCAGAATAGTACGATATATATAACACTGGAGAGCTTGGCAGAGACACACAAAACAATCTGGCAGGGAATAAATTCAAGTGAGGGGACCTAAATAGTGAGGGCTAATGAGGGAATGGGCTGCAGGTGAGATGGGTGTGGAGGACCAGGTGAGGGGAATGAGAGATGATCGGGTGTGAATGGTAGGGTCTGAAATGACAGGAGAGTTAATAAAACAAGCAGACCGGATGAAAACAAACTAATATGTGTTTGTTTTGCACAGGTTGCACGTTATTGTTGTTTTGAAAAGATATGCAGTGTAAAACTCAGTAAAACTCTTTATTGCCAAATATTTGAACTTGTTTTGTTTAGTTTTTCACAGGTTGCAATTTATTGTTATTATCTTGAAAATATATTCAGTGCAAAACAGGTGAATTGCAGCCACAATAAGCTATTTTTTGCCAGATATTAGTTATGTTTTGCACAGATATAACTTTATTTGCATTGTTCTAACAAAGTGATTGCACATTGTATTTGCTTTTGTCTGATGGAGCGATCTGGTTTACCTTAAAGTGATTGCAATTTTCTTTATTCTATTATTTGAAAAAGCACAGATGGAGGAGTCACAAAATGTTATTATTTCAATAAAAGTTCAACATGGACCATTTTGTTACAGTGTTGTTGGGGCGGTGGGGCATGAACATTTTTCTCCTCCAAAGGGGCGTGACAGAAAAGGTTTGAGAACCACTGCCTTAATAATTCCCGCCCAATAACCAGTAATCCATATGAGCAGCCAGCTTTGGCCGGATGTAAAGTGACTATATTTTAATTTGAAAGGGCCGTCCGGAAGTTGTGACATGAGTTGCGTTGTGCTTAATGCCGCTTAAGTGGATGTTGCTGCTGATGGAAGAGAGCCGCCGCTGAAGGAACGGAGTGGATCTCTTCTAGCAGACAGGACCCTGCTAACGACCACACCGGACTGAGAGAGGAGCTGTAGTCCACTCTGCTGCTCTCACCGGATAAAGAACACACTCGTGTCCACCGGCTGAGGAGAGGAGCCACAGCACCGCGGCAAACATGTACGTTGGTTCAAATGTTTCTTTTCCCTTTCATATCTAACTGGCTGTTAGGACACATTGTTTCTCCCGCTGTATAAAACTTCTCGGGGTTAGAAAGAGTTCCCCTCTTCTTTCTGGTTGGGGACTTAGCGTGAACCTTAGTCCGGGACATCTTCCCTAACTGCCTCGGTCTGCTGCAGTCCCGACCCGGTCTCTGCCGACCGGTGAGCCAGACCGTGTTCATACTTGACTTGTGCTGTAACGGTAGCAACTGGAGCTTCAGTGTGTCGGTGTGAATGAAATGTCCCCTAAAGACTCAGTGAGCGGTCCCGCATGGAGGACATCTCGAGCTGAGCTTCTATGAACACAGTCATGTTAGCCGAAGACACCGCAGAGAGCTCTGGACCTCTTTAAGGCTGTGGTCGCGAGCGTTGTCACTCAGTATGTAGTGTTCACATTGGTAGTGAATATTTGTCAAAAACAAAATGTGTCTGTGCACTTTCTGTTCATGTGCGCGTGCACGAGACAGTACCTGCGGTAAAGGACAGTGTCCGTGTTCTCACGACCAAAGCTTATGACTGTGCGTGTGCGTGTGAGAGTGTGTGTGTGTCTGTGCGTCTGTGGAGCTGAAGTGTTAACAAAAGAGTTGTTGCGTCTTTGAATATTGTAATGAGAAAGTAAAATAAATTCTGTTGGGTCACATTTATGTAAAAAAGACCATATTAAAACATTTGACACATGTCCCTGCTCATTCATTAATATGAATTGATAGACTAAGTGTACTCCTTCATCAAATAAATGGAATACAAAATACACAAAACATGTGACTCAAACTTTTAAATGAAATAGAAAAAAATAAACTACAATAAATATAATGAATAAACATGAAAGAACAGCAGATTGGCTTTTAATTTTCTACCTGGTGTCTTTAATGAAGTGAGGAATGTGACTGTCTGACCTCTCAGACCAGCTGTAGAGTTTGGTGTGTGTAAGAGCTGCTGAAGTGGAGATTTATCATCAGAGTCTGAGAACAAACTCATTGAGAGAAAACGTCCTTTTTTTGTCAAATTCAATAAAGTGCATGCAAAGCAAAGTTTGTATTTACTGGGGTGTCTTGCTCTAAAGGGGACATCACTTCATTAAAAAGACTGTCACAACTGAAAACAGATAGTGAATTTCATCATGCAACCTTTTTTAAATAAAATCATTTAAAAATAATCTGTTTCCAGCTTCTCAAACATGAGAATTTGATGCTTTTTATGTTTCAAATCATTGTCAATGGAATATTTTGGATTGTTGGTTCGTTAAAATAAACGATTCATCCCTTTATACATGCATAAACCATCATTTTGTGACCAAATGAATCATTAGTGATTAGTTGATAATGAAAATAACTGCAGCGGCCCTTCTGCCCCCCCCCCCGTCTTGTCATGACATCTGACAAGCTGTCTGTCTCCAGATGTGAGTGACAAAATTCTTGGCATAGCTTTGAAATGCAGCACATACTGCAGTAGTACTCTGACACACACACACACACACACACACACACACACACACACGCAGTCCTGTTTGATTGTGTTCCAAATGTTGCTTTAATAGGTGAGAAAAACAAAGTGTGGGAACGCTGCCTCTGCGTGGTTCTCCAGAGCCCGGTGAACAGTAGGACCTTTGTGCCGGAGCAGGGCTCTCGCTGTCAGAGGACCTAATTCAGCTAATGATCAGGACGGAGCTAACAAGCTGCATGAAACGGATACAGAGCAGAGGGCAGACACTGTACGCACTCATCTGATCCCCAACATCCATGAAGCAGATGGATTCCTGTCCTCGACCTTATCTGTGTCCTTGTTCTTTAACGTTTTCACGGCTTTTCTGGCTGTAATGCAGTAAAATGGATGGATGGACAAATCTGGAAAATGTTCGGCAAGATAATAATAATACAACGTTCAAGGATTCAAGGATCTTTTATTGTCATTATGCAACACGGGGATGCACAACCAAATGCAGTTGTAGCCCATTTTCAAGAAACACATGACAAACAAAACCAAATCAGTTTTACATTCCTGTAGAACATCTTTTATATTTTCATCATAAGGAACGTAAACAGCAGCAACAGAAACAATTCTCTGATCAGATAATGTGGCCGACATCTTCACATTCAAAACTCAACATGAGGAAAACATCGTCCATCAACTGTGACTGTGTTTACATCATGATGCTTGGTGCTTAAACTCAGTCCTCCGGAGTCCTGTGGTTCGTCCATCAAGTGCAGCTTGATCCGGGTCCACGATGGATCCAGGTCTCTGTGAAGATGTGGGCTCAACAGTCACCGAACTCCAGCTGCTTTCATCCATCTTATTTTCAGACAGCCAGGAGCATGCTGGGTAGTGGAGCAGCCTCAGGTCCTGCTGGGTTAGCTCAGCTTCCATCTCGGCTCTCCTCCCTGAGGCTGTTTGGTGGTGTTTGGTCCAGCAGGTCTGACTAGGTGTCACATACAGAGTGTAAACACTGTCAACGTACAGAGCGTAGACACTAGGGCTGTGAAGGAGGGTCCCCTGCAGTGATGATGGTTGGCTCAATACAGTTACAATACCATGAATCATCAAAAATAAATAGCAAGACATCATTTTAAAAACGGACAAACTCTGTGTACAGAAGCCTGCTGTTCAGTCCAAGTTTTTGTCACGTGACTGTGAAGCACAGAATCTGAATAGTGGAAAATGTGTGTTTTTTAGGTGTCTAACGGTTCACAAAATTCTCGGTTCGGTTCAATACGATACAGTTGTGCCACGGTTTTTAATACAGCAAAAAAACAGAAATGCCAAATCCTCGCTGGTGAGACTCTCAAGGGGGCGTGTCTGAAGAACATGGCTCTTCATCTCCCATTCAGTAGTGAGGTAATGTGTCCTTACAGTCAGCTAGCTTTGTGTAGTCCGTGACATCCGGCTGTTGTCAGAGGAACAGCGGGTGCTTCGGACATTTGATTCTCTTTTTAGGCTTTTGTTTTCTTTTACAAAGCAGGAATTATGGTCTGGAGAAATGGGCTCGTGAAGGAGTAGTGTCACAGGGCTCAATAGCATTCAGCATGTTAGTACAGCCTGGTTTTCCACTCCAGAGTAGGGTCTCATATCCGCGGCTATAGATATACCTTTAGTCCTGTTTGAATCAGTAGGGAACAGCTACCTAAACGCTGCGGGGAGAGTTTGTAGCATGTGTGCTGCTGTTGGTTTTCCTGCTAAGCTAGTTTAGCATAGCGTTTATGAAGGCAAATCACTGTCAAAATCCGAGAGCGCAAATGAGATCCACGTGCGTGTGTGTAGAGGTCCCGCGCGTGCAAAACAAACAGCCGCGCACGTATTTTACTTTGGCGAGCGCTTTCACATTACTCCTCCCAGAATATCTCTGCTTGCGTGTGTAGTGGAGTAAAAAGTACATTATTTCCCTCTGAGATGTGGTGCAATCTGAAAACCGCCACCTCGCGTCTGTGTCAGAGTGATATGGGGTCAATCTAAAGACGAGGATTGTAACCAATGAAATGTAGTTATACAATGGTGACTGTGCCTGCCCACTTAGTGTAAAAAATCAAATGTAGATATGTGAAAGCCCTCGCCAAAGTAATAGAGTAATAATAGTTGCACGCGCGGGACTTCTACACACGCACGTGCGTGGATCTCATTTGTGCTGTCGGATTTTGACAGTGATTTGCCTTCATAAGCGTGCCTCTCCCAGAACAAACATGGCTCACCAGGGTACAATGTTGTTCTTCCGTGGTGGGCGTGTCAGACAGCACGTTGTCTGTTACGTTAGGTGGGTTGCCAGGTTGAGCGCAGTGGCTCCACCGAGAGAAAATCATATTTCCCACAATTTATCCAAATGCACTAGTATTATTCAAACGTATTGTTCGGTTTATGTACCGAACCGTGAGCCTCGTACCGAACGGTTCAATACGAATACGTGTATTGTTACACCCCTGGTGTTTTTGGTTACATTTTCAATGATACATGTAGAATAAATAGATTTTGATGAAATATCACAACTTTATGCTTCAATTTGGTTGCCTTTCCTCTCGGGAACGTTCATCAAACATGATGTGTTCAAAGACCAATGATAATGTCTGTTTTTGTAGCATCTGGCTATGACAAACAGTGTAATTATGGCAAATAAAAAAACAAAGAAAACCAAGAGGATGTGATACATTGAGATGCATCGAGAATCGTCATTTATTCCGATAGTTGCAATGTGAATCGTAATGGAATCATGAGACCAGTGAAGGTTCACACCTGGTAGCCAAGTCGGAGTGTTGCTACACTCTGACACATTCGCACTGTGATGGTACTCTAATGTGTCTCGTTTGGTAAATTGGTGATGTCGCCATCATTGGCATTGCATTGGTGCACCACAAACGTAGCAGCTAGCAGCAGCTTCTATAGCTGCTCCTTCATTTATGAAATTGCTGGTCGATATAAATATAAATATATATTTATTTCCTATGCAGTCTTCATAAGTGATTATATTACAGTTGTTGGGAACGTAGAGGAGCGTGTTTGGTTATCAGCATCTAAGAAACTAAATTCTTGACATCAATAGAATTATTAATGTCAGTAACAATTATTAATGATTATTAATAATAACGGGGCACCACCCTGCGAACAGGGACCAATAACCAAACAATAAAACTAAGTCTCATAATTAGCGTTCACTCATAATGTCAATAGTCTGAGTACTATTACACATTCAGAGTGAAAGTGAAGGTTTAAGTTCGAGCACAGGCCACTACATCCAGTTATTATTACACACATATGCACAAGTAATCACAGACGACTGCTCTTTAAAATATAACAGAGTTTATTAAATAAAATAATAAATGATCAAATCAAGTAATATCACAATCAACAAACACTATCATACGATTATATGTCTAATACCTAAAGTCAAATGAATAAAGTGGGGTAAGGATATGTATATAGATATATGTACAGGTGTGTGTGTGTGTGTGTGTGAGTGTGTGGAAACAAAGGGGGGGGGCCTACTCAAACAGTGATGATACGTAACCTAAAAAGGGGCGTGTGAGCCTACAAGCAAAGATGGCGGAGTCTATTGACCCGCGACAAGATAGCTGAGAGGTGGCTACGTGTAACCACGTGGGACGGCGCACAATGTGGGTTGGGACAATAGATTACGCGACCACGTGTCTGAGAGGTTCACCCAAAATCAGTGAATCTAACTATGTGTATGCGGGTTAGTAGGAAGAGAGGTAGAGAGAGAGAGGAGCTCTGAGCGCGGTGCTCGGCGCTGCAGTGAGAATGTGAGAAACAGCTGATCACTGGTAAACTCTGCGGTCGGATTCTGAACCGACCGGTCACGCTTGTACGGTGATAGTTGCGGTTCTAGATCTCACTCACAGAGCCGATTTAAAGAAGAGAGAATAAAACAATCCCAAAACAAACAGATCTTTATCACTGCGGTGAGATGCGAGTATTGCTCTCATATCACCCCGAAACTCGGTCGGCGAGACGAGGCTCCGCCACCGTGGTTTTGGTCTTTGAAATGATAAAATCACAACCTCCACATCCACTAGCAGCGACGGATCTAATGCAAACAGTTATAGCAGGAAATACACAATATAACGGGACTCCGTGGTCCGCGATGCTTGCGCAATAACACGTTATAACACGACCGTAACTTAACGTAACAAGATACAGGAATAACAACGACATAACGAATAGGCTAAATTAAGCTAATGCTATGCTAAGCTAAGCTAGGCCCAGATACCAGTAACTCTTACTTGTAGAAGCTTTGTTCGGTAGGGTCTGTTTCCCGTGGTGGGGATCACTCGGTCCTCGAGTAGCCGCTGGCTCTCGGTGGCGCGGCCTCGGGGCTGGCTGGCGCAGACTCGGCCTCCTCGCTGCAGAGAGGGGCTTTTTAACTTCGGCTGAGGGACGAGGTTTGGGTCGTCCTTCCCGGAAATCTTCGGTGAGGAAAGATTGTTAATCGTCCTTCTGCCGGCGTGTGTACACAAAAAGGGTGGGAGAACAGGGCATAGGAGTTATCCGTTCTCGCACTACAGGATCCAAAACTCAAAATAGAACACAGCCTGTTCGACCAGCGAATGTTACATGTGACCTGATAGGATTTGATGAGGCCGCGGTTCCTCGTGGATCTTCTTGTCCCCTGGACGAGTCCGGAGTGAAGAGGCCTTGTGGACCTCCTGACACCAGCGCGTGTCCGGAGTGAAGAGAGCCTTGTGGATCTCCTTACACCAGCGGTGTCTGGACGGAAGAGAAAGAATTCTAGCTGTGCTCAGGCTTATAAACCAGGTGGCACAACCAGTGGGGGGCCCTTTCTTG